>NC_068282.1:50553176-50585676 GCF_025860055.1 Xyrauchen texanus
GGAAATGTGTCAGCGGAAGAAATTATCTAATGTCGCCCATCACGGTGATGCTGCCACACTGAACAGAACGCATGTTCAAATCCTTAAATGCCCGATGCATGTGTTTAATTCATCATTCAAAAACACACATGAAAAATCAAGAGACAAGCTGAACTGTTGCTTGGATTGTAAAGCGATGTTGAGCAGGTTCAGCTCAAGTGTGCCGCACAAGCCCTCAAAAGTGAAGCCAAAACGGCTCGATCGCCCCCCGGTGGCTGGTCCTAGTATAGGTCATAAGCCCCGCCTCCCCATGTTATTCAACGGGACGTGAGACCAACTAAACAATTAAATTACACTTCACATATCTTTTTTCCAAAGATAGTTTCTGTCATTTACTGTCGTTTCTATCACGTTGATGTCATTTCAAGTGTTTGTTTTCAAAATAAGTTTGTTTTTAGTTATTTGATGCTATAAAAACGCTGCTGTGACATCATGATTGACAGCTGTGATTGACAGGTTCTCTGAGTGATGTAGTCACTGAAGCACCAACTGACTATTTTTCGGGATCTTCGGAGGACTGAGGAGATTGGAGCTTTAAATTTAATATCTAAATTTCTATAATTAATTATTTCACACCATCATAAGTCAAAAGTCAAAAGTGCAGGGGCGTGTGCTTGCGATTGATTCAGCGAGAGTGAGGGCGGGGCCTTGATTTCGCGGCTTTACTTCCTGCTCACTACTGCGCAGGTCTGGTCCTGAAATCGCAACTGCGCAGACTCAAGTCCCAAGATGTCAGCGCCATATCGCGACACTGGCGGCTTCAGTTCTCACCAATGGAAAAGAGCGATGGGGCGTCGGCCATCTTTTTTTACAGTCTATGGTTCGGAAAGGTTTGTTTAGAGAGGATGTTTGCCAAAATGCCACAAATGCCCCCGAAATTAAAAATGTGCGGACCAAAATGTGCCTCGTCTCTTATTTATCGTGTTTTTTATTATTCAAAACATCCGATATATTTCTTGAAATATTCTATTATAGTCCTTGTTATACGTATTATGGCATAAATAAATGAATTCGAAAATGCCCTGATAAATGCACATAAATGCCCCTGAAATCAGTTCCAGGGGGCAAATATTGCATTTTAATGTGAGAGTTACTTTCTGACACTGATGTGCAGGAGATTAAACGGATAAAATATTATTTTTAATAATTAGTACATCCCTGATAAAGTCGTTTCAATGCAGAAGACGGTGCGATTAAAAAAACATCAAGTATCTACTTTGGACGTTATTTTACATAAAAATGTAACTTTCAATATTTTTGTAATCTGATTACAAATTAGTTACTGTAATTACATTTGAGTCCAAAAGTAGTGTAACCCATTACATCTTTAAAGTCTTGTAATCATATTACAGTTACCAACTTTCAATTAAGAGGATTACTTTTAGATACACCATTAGGTTCCTGTGACAGCTCAAGGGTGCGTTCCCCCAACAATCATTGCAATGTGTGCTGCTGAGTGAATGATCTGCATGTGACGACGAACAACGGAGGAATTATAAACATTACTTTGCATAAGTGTTTAAGAAAGTAACTTAAAAGTAACGTAGTTAGTAATGTAGTTATTCAGTAATGAGTTGTGTAATCCGATAACAGAGAATTATTCATTTGTAGTGGATTACTTTTGAGTAACTCCTCAAACACTGATTGTGACATACATCGTCATCGACCAACAATTTCAAGAACATCACAATATTGAGCTTATTATACAGTATCGCCCATCCCCACATGAGACTTTAAATCATCAGGTTGTTCTTGATTTCTTGACGACGGAGTGCCGGTAAAGTGTTCACATGCAAAGCCAAATAGACACAAATGTAGCGGTGCCGATTGCGTTTCAGGCACAATAATGAACAAACATAACTGGTACTGTTTATATGCATGTAAACGCACTCAATTTACATTCTCAGAAGTGTACATGATCTACCACTCTTTGATTATATATTCTCTATTAGGAGAAGCTTCAGTAAGGTTTGATACTGCTGCCAAATTGTGCATGCGCTAAATTGCATTAGATGGTTTAGAGGGGAAATGTGCAGAATTCAAGCAGAATTTCTTTCTCCCCTTCCATGCCCTCACTCCTGTCAGATTACTGTGAGTTAGTAGGGAAACAGATATTGCAATCTCACACGATCAATATCAAACAAATGTATTAATCAGAAGGAGAGATGCACACTATCCATCTGTGAGCCTACCTGAGGCATTCTGCCACTAACGAGTGTGTCCTGAAACACTATTCTACAGAGAAAACAGAAAAAGCTATCGTCAACCTGGACACACACACACACACACACACACACACACACACACACACACTGAGACACTTGAGTTCACACAACAGCACACACTCTTGCACACAGAGCCGTTTGAATCTGTCAAACAAAAATCAAGTGATTCATTAAACTGATTCAATGACATCAATAAGACTTCATGTCTGAACTGTGATTTTAAGAACGTCTTCAGAACGAAACGGCTCTGTGCGGCTACATTTTTCATGCGGCAAAGCACTCGGAAAGAGGAGGAAAGAGAGAGGAAGTGAACAGGAGTGACAGGAAGTGTCATACTTACATACAGCTCTGCAGCTCCATAAAACCCATCCTGGTACACCACACTGAGAGAGAGAAAAACAAAACGACAGAACCAAAAGTGGAGGGGGGAAAGGGAGATGGAGGAAAATAAGATTGAAAATAAAAACAAGGATAGAGTGCCATCATGTGGCCATTGAAGGAAAGAAAACGAGATGGTAGGATAGATAGATGAAGACCACGAAAAAGAGAAAGTGAAAACATTAATTCACACTCATGCAGTGCACTCATTGAACAGAACAGAAAAAAATGCCACTTTTATCCCTTTCACAATAATTTACACATTTCAATTTGCCATGACATGCACTTGAGCCTTTCAATTCTAATGCATACAAACTACATTGCTCAGACAACGCTCACATGTTGAGAGAAAATGGCATTTTTCTGATTACATATTTATCTTCCTCATTCTGAGCAGCATGGCAGAAGCAGCACACGTTCATGCAGCATGCAGAAATCTCAAGATAAACCAAATGTGCTGCGTCTATATGTGCATGTATGTGTGCACACGTGTGTTACCCGGGATAGGTCGGTATGGCAGCCTGAGGAACAGCGGCGCGCACAGCTCCGTACACGGGCCGCCCGCGACCCCGCAGATGATGCGCCCCTCTGAAGGTCGCAGCTGTAGTTGCAGCAGCTGCAGCGGCAGCGGTGGGGTACGGAAACCCTGGAACTACACAAACAGATGTGATCAATCATACATTCCAGAAAGGCTCGTCTCGTCAATCATTTATATACATAACGTGTTCTGACAACTACACTGGAAGCGTCTGATGATACATCACGCTGTAACGACAGAGCAGCATTTCAGAAGCAATGATCTGTGAGCTCAAGGCAAGACTAACAGTGAAATAAAAATCCTTCACTTTAAACACAAATCCCAGGATATTTTAAAATAGCAAAATAATTGTACACATAAATGTATATCTTCTTTATATATGTCACTGATCACTACTTTGTTCAATTCAACATGACTCATCCCATATATATCTATATATTATTTATTTCTCCCCGATCTGGAACGCCCAATTCCCAATGCACTCAGAGTCCTCGTGGTGTCGTAGTGACTCGCCTCAATCTGGGTGGCGGATTGACAGTATCACGTGACTTGAGTGAGTTACCGTGGAGACGTAGCGCGTGTGGAGGCTTCACGCTATTCTCCGCGGCATCCACGCACAACTCACCGTCGCTCCGCCGAGAACGAGAACCACATTATAGCGACCACGAGGAGGTTACCCCATGTGACTCTACTCTCCCTAGCAACCAGGCCAATTTGGTTGCTATGGAGACCTGGCTGGAGTCACTCACCACGCCCTGAATTCAAACTCACGACTCCAGGTGAGATAGTCAGCGTCAATACTCGCCGAGTTACCCAGAACCCCCCTCTCCCATCTATATTAAATCAGACTCCACCTCAGTCACTGGGTCTGCTCCAGTATACCTCAAATAATTTCTGCTGAGCTACGTTGGCACCAGAAGCCCGCGGTCAGCTACTGAGCGACACAAAGGCAACAAAACACTTTCGGTTTCACTGTAGCTCATTGGTGGAATGACCTTCCCAACTCTCAAAACTCGTCTTCAAAAAACGGCTCTTTTCCACGAGCACCTAACCATGCACTCATACAACAAATATATATAATGTTTGTATTTTTAGATCTTGTTGCACTATATTCTGTCTTGCAATTGAAACGTATCTAATGCAGCACTTTTCGCACGGCTGTCTCCTTCAGATGAACGCATTATTCCTCTTCTGTAAGTCGCCTTGGATAAAAGCATCTGCCAAATGAATACTCGTAAATTGACCTCACTCATGAAACACATGCAAAGTGAACTTTTGCGTAAAATGTTCGTAGAGATATTCTTAAGTAAATTGCCACATTCAAGTTTTTGCATTTCAAAATGCAAAAACTAAATTTACAGCTGCATAAGAGACATTCTTATGTTTCGTGTTGTGAGAGGAAAACTGTTGTGACTATATTTAGATAGAAGTCAAATAAAATCAAAAAATTAAATGCTTGAATAGGTTCAATTAACCTGATATAAAAAGTGGATTTATTTTTGTATGGTTTATTCTCAACACTGCTACATGTCGGTTACATATTTTGTGCTTGGCATGGGGTAAATATCTCGTGGGAAGATGCAGCTGTGTTTGATTTTCTACAATAAATGAATAACTACTATATACCTTTTAAATGGTTTTTTATTCTCACCAATAGTGTACAACGGCTTTCCAATTATCTATGATGGATCATTCTCACATCTATCACAGTTTATGTTCTTATATTTGACTTACATTTACATTTACATTTATGCATTTGGCAGATGCTTTTATCCAAAGTGACTTACAGTGCAATTATTACAGGGACAATCCCCAGAGCAACCTGGAGTTAAGTGTCTTACTCAAGGACACAATGGTGGTGACTGTGAGGATCGAACCAGCAACCTTCTGATTACCAATGTATTATACAGAGCACTTATTACAGGGACAATCCCCCCGGAGCAACCTGGAGTTAAGTGTCTTACTCAAACACACAATGGTGGTGACTGTGAGGATCGAACCAGCAACCTTCTGATTACCAATGTATTATACAGAGCACTTATTACAGGGACAATCCCCCCGGAGCAACCTGGAGTTAAGTGTCTTACTCAAACACACAATGGTGGTGACTGTGAGGATCGAACCAGCAACCTTCTGATTACCAATGTATTATACAGAGCACTTATTACAGGGACAATCCCCCCGGAGCAACCTGGAGTTAAGTGCCTTACTCAAGGACACAATGGTGGTGACTGTGGGGATCGAACCAGCAACCTCCTGAGTACCAGTTATGTGCTTTAGCCCACTACGCCACCACCACTCCACATGACTTGACTTGTTACGTAGATAACAATGCTTTTCAGAAACACGCTGTAGAGATTAACTACAACTTCTGAGCAATTCATGTTTTACTTTGGGAAACCCAGTCCAAGGTTTTCTCCTGGGGCCGGTTGCATAAACATAACCATTAACTTAAGACCGCATCTAACAATTAGTTTGACTAGCTAAAGACGCCATAGAAAGCCTGTTGCACAAAACAAGCTCACAGTTGTCTTTAGTAAGACAGTCTAATTTGCATTGCATTGTGGGAAAAATAAGACACTGAACAGCTTAAAAAAAAAATGGCCGACAGTGGACACAAAATACATTTTTTATTCGCTGAGATTATTTGCTTATTAGAGGACTACAACGCTTCAAAATGTATTTTAATGAACACATTTAGTGATTTAACCCAAATAATTTAAAACACAACATTTCTGAAGCCAAAGTCTTCAACCAAGTCTGAACTCGCGCCCCTTTCAGCCCCCACTGGCTCAGCTGAATGTAAACAAAGGTTATCCTGAGGTGTGCTGTCTTACATTTTGGTCTTTAATTAGACTGATCGAAGTTTTTATGCAACTGACTGAGAAAATTAAGACCAACATTTTAGACGACTAACTAGTAAGACTAGTCTAAAACGGTTTTATGCAACCGGCCCCTGGGCGTGGATTTTGAATGAGTGTGCATGTACGCCCTGTTCGTGAATATACGCGTTTCACTACCAACGTGTACGCGACGTTTTTGTATCTGTTGAAAAGTATTCGTGAAACTTCCTCTTACTCGTTTTAAAGAAAGCTTCATTAAAACATATTCAAAAGGCCAAAGACAAAATCATGAGCGGACCTTGATGTAATTGTCAGAAATGAATTCAATATATATTCTAAAACAAAACAATTACACATATTTGTAATACATATGAAGCGGCTGGAGTAGCTGTGCCACACTAGCGGTTTAGACGGCTCCATTGATTATAATGGGAGGGAGGTGTGGACGCATGGTTAGAAAGCACACGTGTTGTAGCACACGCAGAACATCTCACCTGCGTAGAGCTCCGGTCCGTACATGGCTCCCACCATTGGACTCAATTTCCACCCAGCTAAAGCCAAAAAACAGAAAGTTCAGATTACCTGCCTGACTTCATTAATAACAACAACAACGGTGAGAAACTGAAAAGTTATTTTACCGTAGGGCAGCGTGGTGAGGCCTTCTCCATTCGCATACGGACTAACCAACTTCTTATTTGTCATCACTCGAGCGGTGGCGTTATTGACCTGTTTATCAGAGAGAAAACGATCATCTGATTAGCGACAATGGAAATGAAGTACTCTTACATGTACACTCCAAGAGCTTGCAGACAATTATAATTCTGCAAACACAACTAAACGCAAGACTGCCCAGAATTCACAGATCACCAAAACACTAAAGATTTAAACTGGCATCTAGAAACATCCTTTAATCATACAAAAGGAACTTTTTACAGGTACAGCAGAAATTGTGGACTCATTGATATTCCCTTATATTGATTGCTTCATGCATCATAAAACTCCCACCGATTGTCAAACATTCAACACAAAAACCCAGAAATCAAGGTGTAAAAGCAAACGAAAAACAGGACATTCCATTGCTAAAATGGAAGAAAGAGATAAGAGAGATCACACATGACAAAATCAATACACTGTGCACAGCATTTAGCAAAATCACATTCAGCCAAATACAGTTCATTAACCAGAAATGAGCATGTCAGCCAATCAGCAAGCATCAGATGCAGCCTATGGACCAATCCAAATACTCTGCAGCCTAATCCCACGCCCTCGTAAAACACATCATACCGAGAGGGGGGTGTTCAGAAACAGAGGGATGCAGGAAAGAAAAAAGAGCCAGTCGACATTCAATGAAACCACAAAAACGGGAGAAGAAAAGAGAGAGACAGAAATAGAGACTAAGAACGATCCACCCAATCAGAAACGTCAAACTCAAAAAGCCATCCAGTTTGTCATGAACAAGTACACCAAAGTGCATCAAATTAAAGGAAGCCTGTGATTGGTTGTTGTCAGACCTTGTGAGGAGTGACGGAGTTTATGGTAAGAGAGAAAGAGAGAGAGATGCATATGCTACATGTCACAATAAATGAAATCATGGACACGGAAAACACCGGCAGGCATCAACACGGTTCGTTCACACGCTGAAGACCAATATGCAAACACCGTCACACACACACACTCACACACACACAGTCCAAAACCAAAGACCAAAAAACAAGCTTGAAGTGGTCATCCTCACATGAATATAAGGGCAGAAATATCGTCTGAGAAACAATTTCGATGTGTGTGTGCGCGCGTTTAGGGGCGTTTTTGGCTCATAGGCTGTAGAATCATCAGCAGATATCTGGGACTGAACTGGTGATTAATGATGACAGATAGGGCTGGGTGGTATGACAACAGAAATTAACCAACTGAGAGAGATTCTGCGATTGCGTGACAATTTTTAAAACTACTGTGTTTGGTACGGTTAACTCTGCATATTGTCACCGACTAGAGCTTGTCCAAAAGGAAATCTATACACCATGTCTACAACGGACACGGCGGACGTCGCTTCGCAACAGCTCGACACCATCTACACTGGACACGTAGAAATGAACGTTCTAAAAAGATGACATGCGCGGTCAATCAGCGGTGACACCTAGTGCGTGCAACACGGGTTAGGGCCAATTTACACTGCTGCAGCAAACCTATGCTGTAAGCCAGGGGTGCCCAATACGTCGATCGCGATCTACCAGTCGATCGCAAAGGCAATGCTGATAGATCGCACAAAATTGAAATGTACTTTAGTTAAATTTTAATACAAATAAATATAATGTCTTTCCTTCTTTTAGTTTCTGTCTGACTTGCACTTGACCAGTAAATATTGACCAGGCGATGTTTTGTTTATTCAGTTGCCATGACAACTAGGTTTGCGCATACGCGCCTAAGGCAACGGAATAAACAAAACATGGCCTGGTCAATATTTACTGGTAAATGCCCTGACTATTGTAATCTATTGTGCTGTAGGTGTTTTGGGTTTAGTGTTAAAACTGAATGATATCAACATTGAACATTATTATATATTTGTTTATTAATTACAAGATGAATTCCATGTAGGGATACATGCAGTAGTCCCAACAAGCATTTTCTTATTTTAAATGAAACTGTGTTTTTTTAGTTGGTAGATCTTATTGAGTTGCTCATTTAAAAGTACATCATCACACACAAAAGTGTGGGCACTCCTGGTGTAGGCTATGTGTAGTTAAAATGGGTGTGTAAGACGGTCTCTGTAACAGCATATTTTCACCTACAGTCACCAAAATTGATTATGAGTTCTCATCAAGCCGGACAACTTTCATAATTATAGTTATTAGCTCTACCCAACCGGAAGTCGGACATTTTTGATTTTTTTTGAATATTGCAGTCTCTGAAATTTTAAATACTCCTCCTTAGCGGATTCATGACACCGTCACCACATTTAGGCAACATTTAGCCAAGACACTGAAGATGCTAAATTGTGAACAGATTTTTGATATATCGAACGGTGTTGCCATTTCGAGGCATTAATAAATGAATGGCGAAAAAAGGGAAATAGGAAGTGTCTCATATCTTCTGTGTGCAATGCGTGATTTAGATCAAAGTTGAAATGTATGTTTAAACTTGGGTGCTATTCACATGGATTTGTCCATTTTGGGTCATAGTTATAGCGCCACCACCTGGCAGCAGGAAGTGTGGCTCGTATAACAAACTTTAAAATAGTAATAATAGTTATAATAACCCAAATTGGATAAAAATTGCTAAATGTATGTGTCCACCTTGCATTGTTTCCCTGAAGTCACCGGGAAGAAATGGACCCATGGTGCTTGGGCCCGTCATCGCTGCTTGCAGCTATATATTTTTATCTATTTTTCTGTATTATTATTATTTAACAACTTAAGCACCATACTTCTTGTGGATGTCCCAATGTGGATACTGGATTAGCACTTTTCAGAGGGCTCTTTTTTGTAAAATAGGCACATGATATTGTTTCACATCGATCGCAGATCCCTAAAATCGAAATAGCGGCAGACATCGAGGTATTGGCAAACATCAGGTCGCGAGCGAGAGAATCGGTACAAGATCATATCGAGATGAAACTTGCGATTTACATCCCTGATTGTGATATTTGTCATTACAAAAATGTCGTTACTCATACCATGATATAAGATTTCGGTCATACCGCCCACCCCTAAAGAGTGTTCATTAGAACCACAGAATGGATGGATGGTAAGGAGAGAAATTAAGGGTTTAGTGCGTCAATCTCATGAGCCATGTCAGTGCGTGGGAAAAGTGTTAATGATCATGAGAGATATGGGGAGAGGAGGAGAAATGGTGAGTGCTTGGGAGGGAATATCATTTCTGTCAGTACGCTGTGGTCCTTAGCAACTATAACAGACATGAGACTCATGATGATTATTTCATAAAGCTTATTTTTTCCCATGCCTCTGTTGAATAATATATCAGAACAGACCTCGGGGAAGAGATGCCATTATGCTAGCCGCAAACAGACGCCGCTAGCAGGATGTGTTCGGCCGATCTTCTTAACGAGGACGAGGTCTGCCGTCATCTCCAAAAGGGCTTTAAAGCATCTCTGTTCCCTCCACAAATAACACACTAATCAGTGCAAAAGAGCGAAAGACCACAGTTTGTAAAGCTTTTGGGGGGGGGGGGGGGGAGGGGGGTAGTTCAGCTCTCAGGGGTTTGAGTTGGTGGGTTTGAACAGGGATGAAACCGTACATACACAAACTTACCATGAGCCAGGAAACGGCGTGATGACACGCGAGCAGTTACCGTGGAGACTGACAACAATAATAACAACAACAACACACAGAAATCATCAAGGGAATAGAAAGGAAAAAGGAGAAAATGAACAAAACCAAAACAAACAAAACAATGCAATGAGTGAACAACCAGAAAAGAAAGCAGGAGAGGATATTAGAAGAAAAAGAAACTCAAAGTGCAGTGAAAATAAACCAAACAAAACACACAGACGTAGAATGACAACAGAACTCTTCAGGTGATCAAATCGGTCTGTAGTTGAGCTAAAGAGCCTGCGGCCGCATTCGTCTGTTTCACAGAGGAGGAGAAAGGGACGAATGATTCGAGAAACTCAAACACTCAGAATTAATGGTGTGAAAATGCAGCACAGAGAGAGTCTGCGACTTTGAGTCGATGCTGGAAATATATGGGCGAAAATAGAAGCAGGTTCACATGGAGTGGTTAGTGAGACTAACATGCCAAACTAATGACATCACTCAAGGGAGGGGCCAGAAACAGTGACATCAGAGGCAAAAAATAGAGACAGGAAGTGATGCAAGAGACAGGAAACTTGGTGAGTGCAGAGCTGGACAGACAGACTGGCGAGAGAGAGAGGAGAGCGAGAGAGAGTTGAGTGCAAGAGGAGAGGGAGGACAGCAAGAGAAGAGAGCAAGAGAAGAGCGAGAGATGAGAGAGAGAGAGGAGAGGGAGGAGAGCAAGAGAAGAGAGAGAGGAGAGCGGAGAGAGAGGAGAGGGAGGAGAGCAAGAGAAGAGCGAGAGATGAGAGAGAGAGAGGAGAGGGAGGAGAGCAAGAGAAGAGAGAGAGAGGAGAGGGAGAGAGAGCGGCGAGAGAGAGGAGAGCGGAGAGAGAGGGAGAGAGAGAGGAGAGCGGAGAGAGAGGAGAGCAGAGAGAGGAGAGGGACAGAGGGAGGAGAGCAAGAGAAGAGAGAGAGAGGAGATTGAGAGAGTGAGGAGAGAGAGGGAAGTGCAAGAGAAGAGAGGGAGAGGAGAGCGAGAGAGGAGAGGGAGAGGAGAGCGGAGAGAGAGAGGAGAGCGGAGAGAGAGAGATATGTATTTTTTTGTCATGCCAATAAAGCTTTCTGAATTGAATTGAGAGAGAGAGAGAGAGAGGAGAGCGGAGAGAGAGAGATCTACAGGGGAATGATGATGAGTGAAGAGTGTGATTGAGTCATTCTCTCCACAAACACACAAACACAAAAAAACATTAGGTTGTCATTACATACAACATAATATATAAATGGCAAATTTAAGTTCTGTTCAAAACATTCAAATGAAAGGAACCTGATAGATCATAACTGAGTGAAAACAAATGGCATTCCAAAAACAGATAAATCTAAATGGTTTTGTTATACAGAGCTGCTGCCCAGATTAAATCCAATTCCTGCTTTTGACTGAATCTGATAAAACACGATCAGACACATGCAAACCTAAATGAAGCTGCGCCACACCAGGCCACGTCCTGTCCCATGCACAAACAGCCACGGACACCAGGGGGAGCTACAGAACATCAGGACAGGCATCATGCATCTATCTACAACAGGGGTGTCAAAGACTCGGCCGAGGATGATTCACAGGGTGATTTGAGGGACAAATTCCAAGTATGCTTAAAATAATCTCTCTTAAAATATCTGTATGATATTTCAATATTTTAATATAAGCAACAATGCGACGGATCAACACTTAAGTGTGCTGTGTTGCATCTTAAAGTGGTAGTAACTCTTAATTACGATGTTAATTTGCATTCACACTTTTCATGTGAAACTGGATTGGTTAGTGATGACCAATTGAGACACGGGAATAATAATTAACAGACAAAGGAAAATATTTTGGGAGAAAAAAAAAAAGGGATCTCATGTAATCTACATTAGTCAAAGTTCTTTAGGCTTAACTGTGTTCATATTAAAGGCTAGGGTACAGTTTTTGGGGTTTCAGCCCGCATAAGTGCGTTTTTGTCCAATCCAGCTATTGACCTAAAATGACTTTGACACCTCTGGGTCTACACACTAACATAACCATTAGTCCAGTCTTTCTAGATTCATTGATAAATAAAACGACACTTTCAGGATTCAATTTCAACCAAAGAAAAAAAAACTAATTTCACCCAGTCTACGAGAAACAAACACAGGCAGCCATCTTATATATCATGCAGGGAAAACCACAGAGGAGTTGAAGAACTGTTCAAAAACACCCAGAAAACCAGCACGTCAAACACGCCGGGGCTCCCGAGGGCAGAAACACGCGGCTCCATGCAACAGTCGACCGCACACACTCACACACAGCAAGCAAAAAAGCTTTTTTATCATCTTCCAGATTCACGGAACAATCTACATGTGCACTAAAAACAAAATCGACAAGCATTTGTAAAAGTGAGCCATCTTCTCACATGAGAACACAAATGTCATATAAAGGCACAACACCACAGTTGTGAAAGCGTTTAGAATAATCGGACAGTCCTCGTGTGTCAAAAGAATCCAAGCAAATGTTTAATGAACAAAAGAAAGCCATTCAAACCAGGTGGAACAAAGACAGCATCAAATGCACGCATGTGATTGGCTAACGGATATATTGTAAGCATGCTTCGAACATAACAGATCATTGAACTTAAGAAAAGAAAAAGGGAAGAAACACATGCTGTTAATAACCAACACTCAGCCAGACAACAACCAATCAGAAGAGCCGAGAAGAACTCACAGAATCTAATAGTGGACTGCAGTGAAGATGCAACTAGCATTGCTAAGCTCGCTCACACACACACACACACACACTTTCCCATGATGCCACACACACACACACACACACACAGAGCTGAGCATCTTGAGTACCAGGTCAGTTCAGGTATGAAATGGAAATATCAGAAGAAGAGGAAAGACACACAGACAGAGACTCACCTCGATCTTTCGTCCCTCTACGATGGTCCCGTGCAGTCGCTCTCGTGCCTTCTCTGCGTCAGCGCTGGTCTCAAACGTCACAAAACCAAAACCCTGAACCGCGACAAAGCCGAAGAGACACAAATTAAAATGATCTAATAAATAATTGAGATTACAACAACAGCTGCCACAAACAGCGTCAATTCTAGCAGTTCATATATCTATAAATTTTAACCAATTGCAGACAAATTTGTTGGTCGCTTCAGTGAATCGTTTACTCAAAATCGGGATAACAGCGGCGTTTTTTACGCTGCTAAGGCCGGGAGTACAAGATTAAAAGTGCGGCAAATTCACGCACCGTTGCTGTCGGTGTAAACATGACTTTAGTGCAGAGTTCTGAGTTACTGCTTGCATGATGAAATCACACATGCTGAAGATCCGTGAGCTCTTTTACATGTGAATGCGCTTTAAAGCCGCGCACGGCAAAGTTAAATATCATATTAGCGCAGCGGTTGATTGACAGATAGAACTTTCCATCTAGAAGTTCTTTGTTTCACTAGACACGCACTTTGAGTTAAATCACATATCCACTATTGTGTGCGTGTACACTTATTATATATATATATATTTGGATTCAGTAAAATTGCAATAAACGCCTGTTACTAAATTTAGCAAATAAATTGTCTTTTATATTATTTTCTTTCACATGAAAACATATAGGTGCTTTTATATTTCGCAAAATTCGCGCGCTGTTCTCAGAAGTCCTTGGAAGGCGCGTATGCGCAAACCTAGTTGTCATGGCAACTGAATAAACAAAACATCACCTGGTCAATATTTACTGGTCAAGTGCAAGTCAGACAGAAACTAAAAGAAGGAAAGACATTATATTTATTTGTATTCAAATTTAACGAAAGTACATTTAAATTTTGTGCGATCTACCAGCATTGCCTTTGCGATCGACGTATTGGCACCCCTGATATAAATGATCGGGAGCGGCTCGTAAGCCGCTCAACTGCGCTCGTAATTCCTCTCACATGATGCGAGCCGTGACAACCCACGATTCCCACGTGATCTCGCCCGACTGGAAAAAGATAAATGGGTCGGAAGCTCAAACGACAGACGAAAATCTCAGTGTACGCCCGCCTTAAGAGGGCCAATGTAGAGATGACCACTCGAGCAACTAGCCTTGATCTACTGATGTACAAAACTCATTCAGTATCAGTTCTCGGCTGGTTTTAGATGAGCATGAAGTTGATCCGCCCATAGGAAACGTTTTAATGTTCATTTCTATTCAATCGAACTGAACTGCATTTACAATATCAAGAGAAATAATCGTCAATTGTGATCTTTTGTCATAATTCTGCAGCGCTACCTGGGAGAGAGATCTATACACTTCACCCAATAATATTCGAAAATAGAAAATGTGCCCGTTCATTGACAAGGATGTCGAAAGATTCTACAAAAAACTCTACTCTAGACACTTTTGCCAATCGATCAACGCAGATAATCTCAAAATGGCAGAATATCGGCCTGGCTATTGTTTACTTTTATGGCACCGTTATTTTCATTACTGGAGCTCAACATCCCCAGTTACGGACCATTTTCATTGTAGGGAAAAGAGAAGCCTGGACATTTTGCCAGTTAACTCTAAACGTATACAGGTTTGGATTGACATGAGGGTATTAAAACGGTCTTTAATGGATTAACATTAATCAGATTCGGTACAAAAACAGTCTCTTACCTTTGAGCCTCGGTCATTGAATATGATCTCCACATCCAGAATCTTTCCAAATTGCTATTAGAAACACAAACACACACACACACACACACACACACACACACACACACACACACACACACACAAGAATGCTCAACATAAATACTCGTAACACTTTTATATATTTCATTATAAAACAGGGCATTGTTCATTAAAACCTTCAATGTGGGGTCTATGTATCTCAGCGAGTATTGACACTGACAGTCACACCTGGAGTCGTGAGTTTGAATCCAGGGTGTGCTGAGTGACTCCAGCCAGGTCTCCTTAGCAACCAAATTGGCCCAGTTGCTAGGAAGGGTAGCGTCACGTGGCGTTACCAAATTGTCCCGGTTAATAGGGAGGGTAGAGTCACATGGGGTAACCAAATTGGCCCTGTTGCTAGGGAGGGTAGAGTCACATGGGGTAACCAAATTGGCCCAGTTGCTAGGAAGGGTAGAGTCACATGGGGTAACCAAATTGTCCCGGGTTGCTAGGGAGGGTAGAGTCACATGTGGTAACCAAATTGGCCCGGTTGCTAGGGAGGGTAGAGTCACATGGGGTAACCAAATTGGCCCTGTTGCTAGGGAGGGTAGAGTCACATGGGGTAACCAAATTGGCCCGGTTGCTAGGGAGGGTAGAGTCACATGGGGTAACCAAATTGGCCCTGTTGCTAGGGAGGGTAGAGTCACATGGGGTAACCAAACTGGCCTGGTTGCTAGGGAGGGTAGAGTCACATGGGGTAACCAAATTGGCCCTGTTGCTAGGGAGGGTAGAGTCACATGGGGTAACCAAATTGGCCCTGTTGCTAGGGAGGGTAGAGTCACATGGGGTAACCAAATTGGCCCAGTTGCTAGGAAGGGTAGAGTCACGTGGCGTAACCAAATTGTCCCGGGTTGCTAGGGAGGGTAGAGTCACATGGGGTAACCAAATTGGCCCGGTTGCTAGGGAGGGTAGAGTCACATGGGGTAACCAAATTGTCCCGGGTTGCTAGGGAGGGTAGTCACATGGGGTAACCAAATTGGCCCGGTTGCTAGGGAGGGTAGCGTCACATGGGGTAACCAAATTGGCCCTGTTGCTAGTGAGGGTAGAGTCACATGGGGTAACCAAATTGGCCTGGTTGCTAGGGAGGGTAGAGTCACATGGGGTAACCAAATTGGCCCGGTTGCTAGGGAGGGTAGAGTCACATGGGGTAACCAAATTGGCCCTGTTGCTAGGGAGGGTAGAGTCACATGGGGTAACCAAATTGGCCCGGTTGCTAGGGAGGGTAGAGTCACATGGGGTAACCAAATTGGCCCTGTTGCTAGGGAGGGTAGAGTCTCATGGGGTAACCAAATTGGCCCAGTTGCTAGGAAGGGTAGAGTCACGTGGCGTAACCAAATTGTCCCGGGTTGCTAGGGAGGGTAGAGTCACATGGGGTAACCAAATTGGCCTGGTTGCTAGGGAGGGTAGAGTCACATGGGGTAACCAAATTGGCCCTGTTGCTAGGGAGGGTAATGTCACATGGGGTAACCAAATTGGCCTGGTTGCTAGGGAGGGTAGAGTCACATGGGGTAACCAAATTGGCCCGGTTGCTAGGGAGGGTAGAGTCACATGGGGTAACCAAATTGGCCCGGTTGCTAGGAAGGGGAGTCACATGGCGTAACCAAATTGTCCCAGTTGCTAGGGAGGGTAGAGTCACGTGGGGTAACCAAATTGGCCCGGTTGCTAGGGAGGGTAGAGTCACATGGGGTAACCTCCTCGTGGTGGTGATTACTGGTTCTCTCAATGGGGCGTGTGGTGAGTTGTGTGTGGATCGTGGAGAGTAGCATGAGTCTCCACATGCTGTGAGTCTCCGCGGTGTCATGCACAACAAGTCACGTGATAAGATGCGTGGATTAACGGTCTCAGAAGCGGAGGCAACTGAGACTCGTCCTCTGCCACCCGGATTGAGGTGAGTAACCGCACCACCATGAGTACTGACTAAGTAGTGGGAACTGGGCTTTCCAAATAAGGTAAAAATCCTCCTTTTATGTGATGTTACAATGTTGATCACCAGGGGGCAGAACTGGCCTTTATTCACATCATTGTGTTCTAAAATCAAACAGTTAATAAACCATAAAGTTGATCTAGTACCCCAAACATCTGCCGCAGGTCCGGGTCTCTGAAGCGGAAGGGGATGTTGGAAACATGAAGTCGTTTGGGGGTTCCTTTCTCTGAGTCATCACTGCCCGAACCGACAGTGGACACACACTGAACCTCTGCCTGAGGAGACCCGTCTGACAGCTGAGAGACAGACAGGGAGAGCGACAGACATTACCAGAGGTGTTGATAGACATACATGTCATTCGGGGCTCATAATGCAAAGATACCAACATATACTTAACATAAGCAATTCAATTCAACTTATTCATGATTTTTAATTTGGCTATAAATTCTGCCATCCAAGGTTTGATAGAAAAGAGAATTCAAACCAAATGATAAACAAAATATTTTTTTAAATCAAAGATACTGAGAAAAGATACAATTAGAGTAATAAACCCCCCAAAAATGTATGGTTTTATTATTTTAGCTATATTCAAATCTCAAAGTAATGTACTCTTTAGCACATTTAACACAACCTTTTAACCCGAGGAACAAGCTGAATAGTCAACTAAGAGCTAATGATTAATCGTTGCAATAATAGCCGAATAATCATTCCATTAACCGATGATCAAAACGGTCGCTAGATTAACCGATGATCAAAACGGTCGCTAGATTAACCGTTTATCAAAACGGTCGCTAGATTAATCGATGATCAAAACAACCTTTAGATTAACCGATGATCAAAATAAACGGTTGTCGCAGCCCAAATGGATATCAAATAGTCACATTTTATATTGAGATTTTATTCATTTGACCAGTTCTGTATGATGTTAAAGTAACTTAATATGGTTCACTTTCATTTTGTAGTTTGTCTTTTAATGAGACAAAAATAGCAGCTTCAAAGTTATTAACTTTATATTTGTGCTTCAAAAATAGTTGTTTTCACACTTTTAGTCCTAGTGTACTACAGCTCTCAAGCTCGTCTCCGCCGAGAAGTCTCGTATCACTCGACGAACGGTCTCGTGTGCACTCCTGCAACAGGCCGAGACGAGTCCGGACGCTACATCTGTTTAAAACAGCTTGGTACCTAGACATCTTGTCTTCAGGTGTGTGCAACGTCCCGACCAGCGAAGACCGACAATGAGCAACAGCCAATGAAATGGAGAAAGTGCAAGGAGGGCAATGTTTTAGAAAGCAGAAGACCAAACATAATTATAAAATAATAAAACATCCACATTTCACAATCCGCTGTCTTTATTATTTTCAGCTGTTTTAATGTTTTTTCCATCGTAAATTAGCACAAAACACATGATAATGTGCGCCAGTCGGTCTTTCGTGTTTGTTGACATTGTCGCACGAGTTTGTAAATGAATTTCATTATTTTAAATTTTAAGATGCATTTTGGGCGATCCGTTTTAAACGCGGCGACGCTAAAAGGCAGCTTTAACTAGGCATGGGATCGATGCCTTTTTCACGCATCAATAATCAGATGATTTTCCCGATGATTATCAATTTATATAATTTTTTCCAGATATAAATAGAGCTACACATTGCACAACAGTTTATTGTCTCTTCAGACATATTTCTCAACACAACTTTGGTAAACTATATATTGATATAATGCATGTAAGCATCTTTCTAGAGCCTACACAATGTATTTTCAGTTACACGCATGTCATTTTGTGGTTTGACAACTTGAATAAAAAAACGATTCAAGGCTACACACAGAAAATTGCATAATAAACGTTGCGGTCACTTTGTTTATTCTTGAAGTGCAAAAACCTCTCACGTTGGACTGCCATCTGCACCGCATTTCAGTAAATGTATATCACCCTCTTGTGGGCTCCCAACGCTATTACGCCAGACTATTAGACAGAGGCCAACTGAGTAAACGCACGCCAATTGGGTTTCTAATTTAAATGTCGGATCACTTTAATATATGTAGGTCAATTAACTAATGAAAATAATATCACACAGTGGTTATAAGCATGGAAACGCCGATATGAAAAAACAATGGGTTATTTCTAATTAGTATCACATTTTTTGCGTTTCTTGTTTTCACGTTAATGGGGAAAACTCGTCATAAATGGACGTGACCATTGTGAAAGCGGCACTAATCTATAGACTACATGAAGGAAACCGATCAAAACACCAGCAGATTTGACTTCTGAGATATCGGGATCATATACATTAATGCTGCATGATTTATTGAATTAAGATTAAAATCACAATAGGTCCTTGCGTGATCAATTAACCTTATAGACTGTTTTAAAATAGGCATTCAGCGCTGTGCGAGCAAGAGGCGCCCTCTAGTGGTCTGGACGGCATTATTCATTATAACACTTCTATACAATATAAAATGTTTTATCTTCTCTGTTAAACAGAGGCCAACTGAGTAAAAGCACACCAATTGGGTTTCTAATTTAAATGTCGGTTCATTTTAATATATATCGGTGCCTCAAAAATATACAGATAAAATAACATGCCAATCAATCATCAATATTTATGACATCCCAAGCTGTAACGGCAGACCACATGTCGGGTATTGTATGCTTGGGCTTTAGATGTAAAGGACCCTTAAATGTGATGATCCCTTGCAAGGGACCCCTTCCTGAAATATAAAAGCACCTATATGTTTTCATGTAAAAGAAGAAAATACTATAAAAGACAATTTATTTGCTAAATTTAGTAACAGGCTTTTATTGCAATTTTACTGAATCCAAAGCAAATTCTCAAAATATTCTTTGGAAGATGCAACATGAAAAAAAACTATTTTTTTATTTTTAAAGTGTGTATGTTGCAAGGAAGGAGATGCGACCATTCAGAAATGTATAATTGTTTTCTAATATAAGAAATGATATAGAGATTCGGTTTATTTATAACCATTCACTAATTACTCATTTTAATCTCAGGATAACTTTAGTGCTCATTTAATTCGATTTATTTGACATTTTATTCCAACTTCACACTTTTTATTGTTGCTATCAAGAGAATATTCAGTGCTACAGCTTCTTCAAATCAGGTTGAGTGACACCACTGCCGGTCTTAATTTAATTAAGTTAATTAAGATATACACATCTTACATTTCTCAGCAATCAAAGCAAGACAAAATCACAATCCTCAGAGGATTGTTATAGCTGTGAAATGATAATGTCCGTGGTGACACCAAGAGCTTTAAGAGAATTGATTGACCAACAGGAAGTCAACACCGTTTGTTGTTGCAGTTGTCCAAATGGTGCGAGTAATCAGAAGACACCATATGCTCAGAGGAGGGGCGCGCAGTTAGCACTTACTTGAGTGCTGGGGTTAGAGGAGGGGGTGCTGATTCCTGCTGGCGGCTCCGTTTGCCCCTGCCCCCCTGCGGGGTAAATAGTGCCTCCCCCAAACTCCAGCGCAAGGCCGTTTTGAGGGGGAGGGGGCGGTGGGGGAGGGAAGCTGGAGAACGGAGGAACAAGACCTTCCTGAGACCCCAACATGTCCTGTGAACCCTACATGAGACAGAGGGAGACACAGAGAGGGGTTAATTGACCACTTGGCCACGATCCATAGATTAAAAGAGCGAGTGAGCACGAGAAGTCAAAGAAAAGAAAAACAGCTCACTTAAAAGACTGACCGCCATGAGACGGAGCAACAGAGGAAAAGTGAAATGAACTGGAATGGAGACTGAGATAGAGAGACGGCGCTCAACTAATGTCTCTAATGGAAGATCTCGCTCACAGAGGACGCCACTAAAAGCCAAAGATATTATATTTCTCTCTTTCTGGTGACAAGAGGATTGAGGCAGCCGTTTAAATATTCATGAGTCCCTCATACATAATTTAGTGTATGGGGCTTCAACACACTGTACCACCCACAGCAGACTGACACAGAGATGAACTCAACACAACACGCACACATGGGTGTATTCGAGAGCTCAGGATCTCAAGAGTTATTTCTATTGGACTCCGGAAGGTCAATTATTTTCATTAGTTAATATCACACAGTGGTTATAAGCATGGAAACGCCGATATGAAAAAACAATGGGTTATTTCTAATTAGTATCACATTTTTTGCGTTTCTTGTTTTCACGTTAATGGGGAAAACTCGTCATAAATGGACGTGACCGTTGTGAAAGCGGCACTAATCTATAGACTACATGAAGGAAACCGATCAAAACACCAGCAGATTTGACTTCTGAGATATCGGGATCATATACATTAATGCTGCATGATTTATTGAATTAAGATTAAAATCACAATAGGTCCTTGCGTGATCAATTAACCTTATAGACTGTTTTAAAATAGGCATTCAGCGCTGTGCGAGCAAGAGGCGCCCTCTAGTGGTCTGGACGGCATTATTCATTATAACACTTCTATACAATATAAAAAGGTTTTGTTTTCCATGATGTGGTGGACAATTCCCTAGAATTTCCCAACATATGCATAGCATGAATTGTAATGTTCTATCATATACATGTAAAATGTGAGTTCTGTTGTGTTGAACCTTATTATTAATCATATTTAGTAATTTTTATCTTTTCATCTATTTATCTTTCATTGTGGCAAACAGTGATATGCATGCAAAACATTGATTTGATGACAAAATTTAAGTGGCAAAATATTGGTATAGATTATTTATTGTATCGTATCAGCCAAAATGTTTGATTATTGGTGCATCCCAAGTTAAACGGTTTTGCCCCAGAACTTTCCTTTAACAGTCCTAAATATAGGCTTAATTTACTTTAAGCAAAATATAAATGTCTTTCTCATTTTGATTTTGGGGTGAAATGTGACCTGGACGTGTTTTGTGCAAGTCACCGTTAAATAAAAATATCTTCTGCATCCTCAACAGAGTCTCTCTCAGCTAAACTGAAGAGCTCGATGAGCGTCATCATGAAACACACAACACATGATCACTGCTGAGAGAAACAAACACACAGAAGAGACGCTGCTCTGTCAAATGTGCATTCCTGCCTCCAGCATCACATCTCTACATGACAACGTGATGAGAGAGAGAGAGAGATGAATAGAGAGTGAGGGGGAGGATAAGAACTGGACAAGCGAGGACACATCCTGGTATTTATAGTTCAGATTTCTCCTGAACCATGAGGAATATTCAAGAACTGTATTTCAGAATCACGCATGCCATTTATAATCTCATTTATGGTAAATTTGTCATCTTTGTTCCCAATATTTATAAATCAGCTTTCATTAATCTAGAAAATTTGTAGTCGATTCCAATAGACGATAATTAACAAAATCGGCAATAGTTGAAATGATGGCCAATATTATAAATATAAAAAATAAGTTCACAATGAATCTCAAATCTAGAATTTTACATGAAGTAAAATCAAAACATTTTATTGCGCAGTAGAAAAGATGGATTACAGTTCAGTATTTATCGAAAAGTGGCTTACAGACTAAATAGGAAAAAAATAAACCTTGATTATTATCATCTGCTTCCCCTATTGGCCGATTCAGACAATACTGATAATAGTCTTTATTAACATTATTTATTCATTATAATTATTATTAGCTGGTAGAGCGGGTCAGCCGCTAATCGCAGGGTTGGTGGTTTGATTCCCGGCCACATGACTCCACATGCCGAAGTGTCCTTGGGTAAGACACTGAACCCCATGTTGCTCCCAATGGCAGTCTAGCACCTTGCATGCAGCTCTGCCATCATTGGTGTGCGAGTGTGCGAACGGGACTTAGTGTAAAGCGCTTTGAATACCGCTAAGGTCAAAAAGGCGCCATATAAGTGCAGACCATTTGCCATTTAAAGGTGGTAAATGGTTGAAAATTTATTTTCAACGAGAGAGAGAGGTGGCAGGCGGCAAAACGGAAGCGGCAGTCGAAGCGGCGCGCGCCACTTTCCAAGCTCGCTCACGAGAATCCTGCAGCTTTGTTGCACGACACTTGAGGCGCACACCGCGCAAGATAACAATATTTTAACTCTCCGCGGCTGCCGCTCGTCATTGACCAGTTAGAGCTGAATTTATTCACAACCAATCAAATGACATTTAGCTTGTATGTAGTCAAAAACAACATGGAGAATAAACTCGCTGTTGCTGAACTTCCTGAGCTATACAACGTTTCTTTGAGCATTTATAGAGATATAAATAGGAAAACAGTGGAGTCGGTTTACCAGGTGAAAATCGGCTACGGATACTTGCAAAGTTTATCTTTGGATGACAGTCGACTGTATCAATCTGCCAATTTGGTTAAAAAAAAATAGATTACAAAATTTCTAGTTATAACATTTTTTGGGAGAAAAATTGCCATTTCATTTAAATGCAATAACTAATACAATATTTCCAGTAATGACTTTACAGTCCCAATACCTGAGCAGAAGCATTAGGGGGCATTGTTGTACCTCAACTGCCACGTTTTCCCATGTAAAACCGCCTTAAAACACAGTTACAGTGCGTGTGTTATCGTGTTTTTCAAGTGAGGGCTACTAAACACTGGCAGCTTTAGTTACGGCTCAGTTGGCGTGTTTCTAACGTGCCGCATTCAAGCAGATACGAGCTGTTGTAGATAGAAAACAGCTGCTCTGACGCCTTACCCAGATGGCCGCCAAATAGACTTGCCTTAAAGGGACATTGTTGCCTTTACATTTCTAGAAGACCTCTAATGTAGATATCTAGTGATAAATAGTGATGCAAAGCCTTCTGCGTTATACATAGAGCTCTGCGTGGCTATAGATAGAAATGCATCATTATATAAAGCACAAAAACAGCTGCTGGTGTGGGAAGCAGCGCTCCGTTCTGCTCAAACTCCCTTTACGTGTCATACAACCCTGATGGGCCCCTCTGGCAAACCCTGCTGTCAGTCAAACCCTCAGCTGCACTCTGATTGGCTAGCTGTAACCTGATCTCACCATTCCTTTTCTCTCTATGGGGTGTAGCTGTTCGTACTTCCTACACCAATCAGATTCCAGCATCAGTCTAAGAAGGTCCAAAGGTTCTGAATTCAAATCTGTGCAGATAAAAGCTCCAGAATGAACTGCAAACGCTTGCGTTTGAGAGGGAAAGACATGCATGAGTGTGAATGTCACACACACCACCCTCTGCCAAGAGAAACTAGTTGATCTAGTTTGGATAAGAGGACTGCTCCTTTACACAACACACACAAATGTACACACTGCACTTGACCACTTCTTCAGAGTGTCAGCAGAAGATTGGACAAAAGCTAAACCAATCTTACGGCGTCTCCTGAGCAGCTCATCTATGATTTGTATGTTCAATACTGAATGTTAATGTGTTGCAGCACAACATGAGCACAAGTGACAACTTTAGCATGGCATGGGCATCTATTACAGATATTTTGGCATATCTCGTGTTACAGTCCCTTAGGATGTATGCTTTAAATAAAAGCGTCTTTTAAACAAATAGATGTAAATGGCCTTCTATGCATACCAATGTATTTAAGGCATCAATATATTAAAATTAGCCGACATTTAAACAAGAAGCCAAATTTGCA
The DNA here is from genome assembly GCF_025860055.1 of Xyrauchen texanus. Lineage (NCBI taxonomy): Eukaryota > Metazoa > Chordata > Actinopteri > Cypriniformes > Catostomidae > Xyrauchen > Xyrauchen texanus. Next base: position 50,577,640 of record NC_068282.1, read on the forward strand.
TGCTTTCCAATTTACTTAGTTGGCCTCCGTTCAGCATTCTGAAGTAATAGCGTTGGGACACTACAAGAGGGTTATATAACATGCATCACACCCAGACGGGATGAGCCGAAGCAGTGAAGGAGTAGCGGTCCAAAGTTATGAAGGTTACTTCAAGAATGGCGAAACTATGATTAGAAAAGGCGACGTTTATTATGCAATTTCTCTGTATGTAGTATTGAATCGTTTTTTTTATACAAGCTGTCAAACCAGCTGGCTCTAGAAAGATACGTATACACAATATATCATCCAGAAATGACTAAGAGTAAATAATGTTTGTCCTTTGATAATGATTTGGGTTGAATGGAAATTAAATACCTTTGTGGAAAATAAATGACTGTTTTGAATTTTAGAACACACCATGTCATCACCAGAGGTGTCCGCTGTGTGTTCCCCTTTAATTTACCCTCCAGCTCACACTTTACCAAAGCTGTGTTGAGAAATAGGTCTGAAGAGACAAACTGTTGTGCAACGAGCAGCTCTATTTATATCTGGAAAAATCCTGATATACACTACCGGTCAAAAGTTTTGAATCACTTGACTGAAATGTTTCTCATGATATTAAAAATATTTTGATCTGAAGGTGGATGCTTAAATGTTTGAAACTAGTTTTGTAGACAAAAATATAATTGTGCCACCATATTCATTTATGTCATTATTAAACTCAAATGTAATAATAATAAATAAAAAAAAAAACATTTTTGAAACTGATGACTTGGACCAAATAATAAAGAAACGCAGCCAATAAGTGTCCTACATAGATGGGAACGCCTTCAATACGGTTTAAAAGCAAAAAAGAAGTTGCTTGAGAAAATGTCAAGAGTACATGTCTGTAAATTCTAGGCAAAGGGGGACTACATGAAGATGCTAAAATATAACACATTGATTTACTGTGGATTTTGTTTGGTCACAACATAATTCCCATAGTTCCATAGGGCTGGGTGTCATTCAAAAATGTTTGATATTGATACCGATATCTTGACTTCGATACCGGTTCCTAAACGATTCTTTTTTTCGATACCAATTTTATAAAATCCGTTTTAACAAGATTACAAACATTACCTAAAAAAACGTTTATTTTTTCAGTTTGTTGAATTTTCCAGTCTCAAAGACTCGCATATTGTCGTAAATATGGCATTGCGCGCTGTTGGCATTGAGCCTGGTGAAATGTAGCTACACTTTTGATCTTATCCACATCTTTCACATGTGTGGGGTTTGAAACACATACACACTATATAGCCTCACGTGTGAGCCGCATCTCTGAGCATAACCGGTGTAAACTCGTATTTATCCTTGATGCCTAAACACAGCCAATCACAGGCACTTTTAGATTTGGGCACATCTAGCATGCTACATGCTCATCACTGATGTTGATGAGATTAACCCCTTAGGTATCGAAAGACATTTTATGATACTCGATATTTTAGAGGCAATTCGGACGGTGCCTAAAACATATCAAACTTGATACCCAGCCCTATATTTCCATTTTATGTTATTCCATAGTTTTAATGACTTTACTATTATTCTAAAATGTAAAAAAAACAATTATAGTAAAGAATGAGTTTCCAAATTATTGACCGGTCATGTATATCGATAATCATCGGGAAAATCTTCAGATTATCGATGCGCGACAAAGCGATCAATCCCAAGCCTACGGAATATTCTGCATTTCAACATAAGAATAATATAATATTCTTAGTTTTAACATAAGATCCATCGACTGCATCTGTGATATTGTTAACATTCCATATACTGCACAGCCCTAGATGGGGGCAAATACTTTCACATCACTGAAATAATTATGCATAAAGATTTTATTAAATTATATGTATTGTATTGAAAGAATAGAATAATTGTACTTTTAAAAAATGTATGTCGCATCACAGAATCAATTCAAATGTAGCAAAACGGTGATTAAAAACACTGAAAACTTGAAAGCAATGGACCCAATATTATACTTCTCTTACATATATACACACATGTACATTATTAATTAAAATTGTGATGTTAATAAAAGAAAGTCCATGGACATACATGCACTTGTTTGGATATGTACAGGTCAGTATGGCAGTCAGTTTAAATAAGTCAGAACTTTTTATGTAAAAAGAGTAAATTGTTTGCACAAAAAATGAAAGGTCAAGTCAAGTGCATTGCAGGATCGAGTGTGCATGTTTACATGGAGAACAGAAAGCCGTTTGTTGGGAGAAAGTGGCATGTTCACGGTGTAAGCAGCATACTCTTTACTGCCGTACACATGCGGCTTGGTCAATAATAGTCTCTCCAAATGAGTTTCCCCGTGACACTCGTGTAAATAACGATCATGCCACCTGGGGACAAATTTGCTATTTTATGTTCTCCATTGCTTCACTTTAATTTCAGATGTCCAGTGCATGTTTTGTTTATTTTCCATCAGCACTGCACTGCAATAGTGGCGTTTCCCTCGTTCATCATTCCCCGGGGTATCCCAAGGCCCCAGAACACCACTCATGCCTTTACATAGCCATATAAGCTGCATTACTCCAGCAGAAACCTACAGTACTCGAGTTAAAGCACCCGTGAGAAAGGCTTTCTGCACAAACCCTGGAACGAACCATTTTCTTCAGTGCATGTAAACGGGGTCAGTCCCTCATGCAGTGTGCATTGACAAACGCAGTATATTACAGAATACTGCATGATAGAAATGTTGCTGTAGAGTTGTACGATAGGATGTCATTCCAAACAAGCCACGGCTGCTGAAAGCGTTAACATTTCATACAGAAGTGTGTTTGAGGTCATGAGATGGCAGGTAAGCGTCTCTCCCACCCTTGAGGGCAAACGCTGGGTGGGGTTCAACATACTTCAACTAGCCTACTTCTCAAGAATGACTAAAAGAGAAAAACAGCACGCTGGCTGAGGTCTTTCATTAACTGTTTAAAGACGGATTTATCCGCTATGTTCAGGAGAAACGGCAGCGTCAGCATGTTACCTGCATTCACTGTGTTTTTAGCTCTTTTCCCAAGATTCATTCCGACTGCCCCCTTTATAAATCAATTTCCATTCTCGCCCTCCCCCAGTCCTGCTTTTAAAGGAAAGCTCAGAGATAACAGCTGCTCGGACCCTCGGGAAACCACACGAGAGGGGGAGGGAAAGAAACGGGGAGAGAGAGAGACAGACTCAAAGATACGAGATAGAGACGGCTATTAACAATAAAAGATTGTGTCGTATTGCTGCATGTTAATGTTAACTCGTGTGAGTGAGAAAGAGGTGTAGAACAAAAAATTAGCTATTTAAAAGGGCAGACGTATGCAGGAACAACATTTGTCAGACACCTGGACCCTTCACTCAAGAGACCGACAGCTGGAAAAACACATGAGACTTTCTGCACCTCAATCAGAGTCACTGAGACGGGTTTAAGCCCAGACCTGCCCGTTAAACACCACAGACTCATTCAGGGACGTCCGTTAGTCGCTGCAGAAACTCATTTCTAACACACTCAAACCAAACAAAACAAGAGACACGGAAAAAAACAGCCTTCATCTCATTTTTAACTCAATAACTGTAAAGTGTGTAAGACTGTCCCGCTACAGAGAAACCCGAGCGCTGGCAGTGCATTACACCGGGGCGTGTCGATGTTTCCAGGCAGGAAATGCAGCAGCATGAATGATTTAAAACACTCACCGTCAGCACTGAAGGGTAAAAGAGTCCCATCATCCTATTCGACACACAACAACACTGCGGTTCCTTCTGTCAGATGTCAATGCGCACTGTCCCTCTATCAGAGTGTGTCTGACACATTCAAAATCTCCCCTCTGTCTCTCTCTCCTCCACTTCAGTCAGTCAGTCAGTCAATCTCTCTCTCTCTCTCTCTCTCTCTCCTCTCTTCAGTCAATCTCTCTCGCTCTGGATCAGACCTTGCGTGTTCATCTCTTCTGTCTTCTCTCCTCCCATCAGTCTCACATCTCTCACTTGGTCCCGCCTCTCTCGCTCTCTCTCTCTCTCTCTCATGAAACACCTGTAAATGTTCCCTCCTCCATGTAGGTGAGTAAATCGAGGCAGTGTTGCACAGATGAGACAAACACCAAATAACTGCAATTTTTGTTCACTTCGTTTGGAATTACGGATTTGTTTTTGGTGTGTGAAATCTCTCAATTCAATCTCTCATTTAAAACAAACAATCCAAAGTGTTTGTTCACAATCAAACAATCAAAGTGATAGGCATAAATAATCCCAAAATTTCTTTTTTTTTAATTATCTCCATAAAGAAATTAAAGTCTACATTAAGGATTGTGGAGATTTTTTGCTAGTAACATTATTGTCATTTTAAAACTCTCATTCTTATTGTTTTCAATGATCATTATAAAAATCACCATTTAGTCATTTTTCAAATGTATAATAGCAAAAATATGCAATTATGATTTTTAAAATTAAAATGAGTGAAAAAGAAAGGCAGTACCAAGATGGTACTACTAAGATGTAGAAATACACAATTTAAATAATAAATACATTTTTCTGCTTTGCGGTCATGAATATTGGGGGGGTCAAATGAGCGTAGCGGACATGAAAATAATAAAGCCTAAATATCATTTTCTATATGCAAAAAATAGTTTGTTATTGGTTTATTGGACATTTTCATGACTATAATGAAGATTATAAATGCTAAAATAACACTCAAAATAACTAGCAAAATCATATTTTTGGTACTTTAGGTTTGAAGTTAACACACTGACTATTATCTTACTACACTAGCATAACATATGTGCACGTTACTGCGCTAAATCTTCATGCTCTTAAGAATTGTCATAAAAACCCATTTTCTCCAAACCAAAAACTGCACACGGGTCAATGTTATAATTACTATTAATTTACATTTTAAAAGAGTAAGATTATAACCGATGTCCATATCCCCAAAAAACACATTCAGGCTCATCAATAATACTACAACGCACTACACTATCAGCATTAAAGTCAGATTTAATTATGATGTTATTTATGTGATCAACTACAGAATAACTCGAGGAACATTTTTAACATGATTTACACACTAACAACCCTTGGGGTTGCATTTGAAGGGGGCCTTGAATTTCGCCCAAAACGGTCCCAAAAAACAAACCAAAAAGAACAGATGTCAAAGATCACAGATGAGCGTCTGCAGATAAACGGATAGAGAGAGAGAGAGAGATGGCGGGATTACAGAGAGATAAAGATAAAGAGATTAACCACACACACACAAACACACAGCTGCTGTAATCTAGAATACTAATCTAGAACGCTGTCGCAATATGCAGCTGTCTCGCAATTTTATACTTGCATTTTTACCCGTATGCTTTCAGCGGAGCCTAGTTAATCCACAGTACCTCTACGCAGATTAGGCCTTGATATAGATATGACCGGATGTACAGTATCCATGGAGACCCCCAGGATTAGGCACTCATTGTTCTTAGAACAAAAGTTGAAACAATATTTTACAGCGTGCCAGTGAGATTAATTATCTATTGACCTTTCTATAATAAACTCGCCTGCATGGCCGGAGACGGGCACCTGGTCACATGTGTGACCCCAAAGATTTCGAGATTCACCCTCATGTTTAGATTGGCTAACAGCACTTGTGTGACCAATGAAGCACCTAATCTGTGAATAACGGAGAGGTTTAATTACACCGGAGGGCAAAAGCCCCTGAAAATGACAAATGACTGGACTGAGCTCCAGTCGAGAGCCCTCAACACTGGAAGAGGGTAAAGAAGTGTTCAGTTCTTACCTGTGAGAGGTGAATACACATATTGACACATTTAGACATTAATTAACCTCGGAGGTTAATGACTTGCTGTCCACTGCCTACAGTCAGCTTCTTCTATGGCAGGACTCCAAACTAACATTTCAGCCAAGTTCTACAGAACATGGCACCAGCGTTTGATTTGTGGCACCGCTGGGTTTTAGGGCCTTTAAACTTGAAAAAAATTAATAAATGGACAGAAACCAATAATAAGTGACATTACTATACTCCTATATCACAAAATAAAACCGCTTAATATTAATATGGCATATTTCTTGTCACATAGAAATGCACATAACAGTAAAAGTACGGCTCTCGATATTTATCACGATAAAGAAAATCCACAAGGTATTTTCTATATTTACTGTGTGTCGCTAAAACACAAGCAGTTCGGCTTTCTCAGGCTGCGTTTCCACTGGAGCGGATGAAATCCGCTCAAAGGCGCTCACAGCGCTAGGAGAGAGTCGCTCCGCACCGCTGCTAATCCTACGATCCACCTTGCGAGCGTGACACTCGGCTTTCATAGGAATGAATTGAAAACGCTCTCAGCTTCGCTCACAACGCGCCAGTGGTAACGTAGGGTCAGACTGGATGAACTTGCTAATGCTAGCTTGCTAACAATTAGGCTATGTCGGACACCGGATTGATTCCATCCGCACCACAAGACTTCACGACAACGGTTGCGTCCGCTCATCGTCTCTAGTGAAGAGCGCGACAGAACAACAGTGATGTGGACGACAGCTCTGATCTTTCTGCGCTGTAATCTTGAATATTGTTCTCTAGCACCAAACATGCATCATTTCTGCCCCGTCCCGCTCCGCACACGTCGCCTCTTTTCCTGCATGTGTGCAGACATGAAGCGCTGCACGAGTTAACGTGGTTTCAAAGCAGCTTTTAGACCAAAATGTTTTTCCCTTCTAAATGTATCTTTATTAACCATCACGTTACAAGCCTTTAATAATAAACAAATCGATTTCAGTTCTAATTTTGGGAAATTAATCAGATCTCTGGAATGGAAAAGGAAAGACTATAAAATGACTAGTTGGTAGCCTAGTCTCTCGCTTTCATGAAATATACATTACAATTCATTTTAATGTAAAAACAGTCCAAACACTGGACTGCGGTCATTATGCTTCCACAAGTTTAATAACAACTTCCATTTATTTATGGCCATGTTAAGCATTCTGACCGTAGCACGTCATAACACCTTTTGCCTTTCGTCAGGCTCTTAATTATACATGTATACAACCTTTCCGCCAAAACACAAAGTACCGGTACTTTGGCACCAAGTCGATACTAAATTAAAATAAGTTTTAACATTACCAGTGTAGCAGTACCGAGCCCTGACGGTCTGACTGAGCATACATTTACTGTAAAGCGTGCAGCGCCTGCAGACTGATATTTACAATTACGTCGCAGCGTTTAATAAATGAAACTGGACCAACGTCTTAATCGGAGGTGTGAATCGACCGTTCAAAACTAAATAAAAGTTTGATTCAGAATAAAAGCTTGTCGGGAGAATTGAAGATATCACGACAGAAATATAACTATATAGCACAATGCCGTATTTACTATAATAATTATTATATTCAAGATCTTACAAGCAAGAGTGCTGTTGTACTGAAGTTTTCATTTATTACGCGATGCGCTGGTGTGCAGCACGTTATTAGACATCAATTATACCAATTTTGAGTTTTCGATTATGCTGTGAGGAGTTACATTTACATTTATGCATTTGGCAGACGCTTTTATCCAAAGCGACTTACAGAGCCCTTATTACAGGGACAATCCCCCCGGAGCAACCTGGAGTTAAGTGTCTTACTCAAGGACACAATGGTGGTGACTGTGGGGATCGAACCAGCAACCTTCTGAGTACCAATGTATTATACAGAGCACTTATTACAGGGACAATCCCCCCGGAGCAACCTGGAGTTAAGTGTCTTACTCAAGGACACAATGGTGGTGACTGTGGGGATCGAACCAGCAACCTTCTGAGTACCAATGTATTATACAGAGCACTTATTACAGGGACAATCCCCCCGGAGCAACCTGGAGTTAAGTGCCTTACTCAAGGACACAATGGTGGTGACTGTGGGGTTCACACCAGCAACCTTCTGAGTACCAATGTATTATACAGAGCACTTATTACAGGGACAATCCCCCCGGAGCAACCTGGAGTTAAGTGCCTTACTCAAGGACACAATGGTGGTGACTGTGGGGATTGAACCAGCAACCTTCTGATTACCAATGTA
>NC_068282.1:50590676-50695676 GCF_025860055.1 Xyrauchen texanus
AAAACAAATTAATCTGGATTTTATCACATTTTTGGAAGTCACGATTCCATTTATCCACTTTTAAACGCACTCCAGCGTGATTCATACTGTATGTTCTTGATTAGAACGCGAGACAACACGCTTAAAGAAAGTGCTTTACATTATACGAAACACAAATGTGCAAGAAAAGTGTGTGGATGCACCACCGAGGGAAGATAAAACCAATTTAAATCTAATAAACACAAATAATACTGCATTATTATTCTCAATGTATATAAAACAATGTGTATATTCCTAATTGCTGGAGATTGAGACGCGTCCTCTAGCGGGTCACGCGGCGCAGCAATCTGAAATCACTTATTAGAATTCAACTGGTAAAGTTTATAATAATAATCGCTAGCCAGATGTTGGCTATAGATGCAGTACACTTGAAACACGTCACAGAATAACGTAATAATGAGAGATCTATACGAATCATCATGGCAAAAGTAGCGGACACACACACACACACTCTCGCACACACACACGCTCACTAGCGCACTCGCTCACAGTTATGGTGTTAAGCCGGTGTATAGCTGCATGATAGACGAAGACGAGCTACAATCGCACTGGGAATATGACCGCTGTCATTTATATCTCCGTGTTGTTCGCGTGTCACGTTCATTTGGAGCGCGGCAAACACTGATCAGATCGGGAGCGGCATTAAAACAAGCGCTGTGAATTACTTTTATCTTCCTTATTCAGCCTTTAGTGGATTTACAACGTAACTAACCATAGCGTTTGCTAGAGGTGTCCCGATGCCATATTTTTGAGAACGAGTATCTCAATATCAGCGGTTTCTTTCGATTTTAGCAACAAAATTTTGTTTAATTAAATAAATAAATTCAAACTTAAATCAAATGAAAGCATGAAATTAAATGTAAAAAAAAATGTAAATATAGTGTCAAATTGCAAATTCGAATGCATCGGAAAAATCTGAAAATCCGATGCATTATAAAGCATTGCCACAAGGGGCATCGTTGGCGAAAACGGTCTTCTACGGTGAGTTTTCTCTCAGGTCGACTAATGTCATGGTCAAGCTACAGTTAGAAGAGAAACTTGTCGAGACATTTATATCCAGCTCCCTCTATAATAACAAATCTGGTGTAATGGCACAGATGTCTGAAGGTAACTCTATCACCCCCTCAAGAACACATGTCAAATATGTCAAACGGGACTGTGCGCTTGCAGCGTCCTAGCCAAGATTCTTTGTTTGCATACTGGAGTATGATTTTGGCACTCTACAATCTGCAGGGAAACAAACAATCGTGTCCCGTGAAATAGACCAGAGTCAGTATGAAGAAGAGTTGATTTTACACCAGTAATATCAACGTACACACAGTCGGACCAACCAATAATCAAACCGCTGACACTGAACAGTGATTCCTACACACACACACAGATGCTGTAGTTAGAGACAAACACCGAGTGAATATTAAAAGACACATCGAACTACAAGAGCCACAGCAACGAGACCATCCCGGAGATTAGTAGGCATCAGACGCATATTCTATTGTCTGTCGCAATAACCATCACCACCACCACACCCCGATTTTACTGCTCTGCTAATGGGGTCAAAGTTCAAAGTTGCCATGGTAACATGTGCTCTATCCCATAAGGGTAATTACTGGAGACACGGGGTAAGTAGGGCATGTTAGAGCCATGATGAAAATGGCCTCGGTATGGCTGCCATCACGCTCTGCGCATGCCGTGCGTCAGTGAACAATTTATGACCCTACAGCATCACAACAGCCACACAAAACTGAGGATATTCAATAAACAAATGTGTGTAATGTTACTCTACACATGCTGTAAAAATGTGAAGGCTTATCTGCAAATCTCTGGTCAGAGCGAGTGTGTGTGTGTATTTTTTATCCCCCCACACACCCCGCGCCAGGATAAATGAGAGATCAGAGACTAATGCCACTCTGAAACAAGTACAGATCGCTTTAGCAAAACAAAAAGCCTCTTTACTGTCAGTGATACTGCAAAGCCTCTTCTGATGGCACACGCGTGTGTGTGTGTGTGTGTTTGTATATGTGTAAGAGGCCACAGCAAACTGGTGTGATTTTAATATCAGTGTAGATCAGTGGAATAGTAGACTTCAGCGGGTCAAAGGGCAACTGAGAGGGTCAAAGGTTCTACTTCCACTCCTCATGCTTTAGACACTCAAATGTGTCCCAACCCCTCATGTTCTGTTGATATTGACTTTGTGGTTTTCTGTTTGGGGTCCCAGTGTATTTGTACAGTATGAACACCAATCAGAGAAGCTTCTGTAAAAATGGATTGCATTTATTCACGTTTTAAAACTCTGAGACCCCAGACAGAAGTACTGAAATGGTTTTCATGGAGGACATTTGCTGCGTGTTAAATTTAGTTTGGCCATATGACCACGAGTGTCACATATATTTTTTTTCTCCGACGTATTAAAATGGTTTGGGGGCAAATGGAACATGAGGGTTTAACGGACTGATGGTAAAAGTGTGCGTGTGTTCACACACATTTCAAACAAACAACACTGCGTATGCTAACCTTGTCCAATTCCTTTCACCAACTCTTTTGTATCTCTCGATCTTTTCATAAACACCAGTCTCTGTAACTAAATCATTTGATTCCAGCACCCTCCATTTCGGTCTCTCTGCCTGCAGGCACATTTCCAGACACACTCTCTTTCTCTCTCCGAGCAGGATCAATACCTTTTTTGGGCTACATGAGCAAGCCTTCACACACACACACACACACACACACACACACATCTGCTCAGTCTTAAGCCCGTCATGGTGCGGTTTAGAGGAGTCGTGAGCCATTAACCAGTGAAAATGAGCCATTAGAGCCCACAGCACATGCAGCACTTTAGATCACTTACCAGAGACACAGAATGAACGGAGACAGAGAAAGTGTGAGTGATCAATGGATAAAACTGCTGATATGAGATGACATCACATCTGTTTGTATACAGCATAACGTGTAAAACAGCTCATGTTATAGAGTGGAAAACTATTGCAGGACAGAGCGGATACAATGAAGGGCTTGGGTGACCCCATGAATCCATTTCATGATTTTGGACTGCAGAAACAGTTACTGCAGAAGAACATAACAGCATGTGGAGTATGTTTAAAGGGGTCACAACACACTTTTTTTAATTATTATTATTTTAATATGTTCCTTACAGTTCACCTATAACATTAGCAAAGGTTTTTTGCACAAAAATGATAAAATAGGCTCATTTTCTACCCCGATTCTGCCGCTCTGTTAGAAATGCTCGTTTTTGGTTCTGCTTCTCCTTTAAGACTCGGCAGCACACGCCCACTGTTCTGATTGGCTCTCTACTCTTGACTGACCTGCCATCTCACTGCTCACTTCTAATGGGCGGGGCTACAGATGTGAATAAATTAGGCGTTGAAGTGTTGTTGTAGAGGAGGTCAGATGCATCATGGTGAGACGTCACAAGGTGGAGAAAGTCGAGAACGAGTCCTTTTGGGAGCTTGGTTTCAACCAATGCTCTTTATGCAGTGGGAAGTTTTGAGTTCTGAAACTTACAGGATGTTTTATAGTACAATGACCTCTTATATGTCAAAAGATCAAAGACCGTTTCATTCATCATGACATTACCCATTTAAAACACCCTTGATAGCACACGTATATCACATGCATGTGTGTTTACACCTATTTTTTTAAACAATAAGCAATACTATAAGCAGGGCCGTAGCTAGTGGGGTGAAAGGTGGTAACGATTCTAGGGGCCCAACATGAATTGCTACATTATTTCCTCTCTATAAGGCATTCATTATATATTTTACAGACCTTTTTAATGAAGATGTTCAGCAGATGTTAATTAGATTGCTTTTCTGATGAAAAGATCTCCGAGTTGTATGTGTGCTATATGGGATATTATAGGATGGAAAAGTACTGCAGGATGGAGCGGAGATGATGGAGGAGGCCTCCAGTGACTCCATGATTCTGGATTAGAGGAACATTTACTGCAGAAGATCGTAACAGTCCGTGGGGTGGATTTAAAACACTACATACAAAGAGGGGGAAGATCAAAATGGGTAATCAAAGACTGATTCTTTAGAATGTACCTTGTGCCCCAACCCCCATCTTGCATATTTGGTTACATCTTTGGCCCCTGTGTGTCAGTATAACATGATCTCTTATGATTATATTAGAATGGATCATTTCACATATAAATGCCTCCTGGATGCATTTCAACACGACAAAACCCAAAACGTAGGTGCGATTCAGACTTATATAATACATATGCTGTTGGTGATGATTTTTAACGCTTACCTGCCCGATCTCTCCGGTGCCGTCCATTCGTGCTCGTTTGCATTCAGCCCCAATCGAGTCCCCCGCTGCTGCTGCGGCGCCCTCCGGGTCCGGGTCCCCGCGTTTCATCCCCCGAACCCCGGCCGAACCGGAATCCAGAGTCTCGCGCTCCGTGATCCCGCGGGTCACGGGCAGCATTAGAGATGCGACGTCGGTCGACATTAACATTGAAGTGGGCCGCAGACGTTGCGTATGAAGAGCGAATAATGAAGATCAGATCTTCCGTTTGAGGATCGGCGATGATTTATGGATCAGACCTGATGTTCATCTGACGCGTTAAACCCCGTTAAAGACTGACGCGCGTGTGCCGCATTAAAGGCCTTTGATCAAGAGCAAATATTTCAGGCCCGGACGTGAATCACAGACTCGAACCACGACCAGAAAAATGTCCGAGCTTCAAAAAGCCTCCGCAGGATAATTATCTCCTAACGTTACACCGAAAAAGGTGGAACGACCGAATCAACGCGCATTCAGGATGAACGCACAGGAAAAGCTGACTGCGTCTAAAGGTTTCGGGTCTCAAACGCTCTTCTGGCGATCCCGCTAAATAAAAGCAAATTATTCAATTTCGCATCTAAAAACGGCCGCCGTGAGGAAACGCGAGAGAAACGCGATACATCTTTCCAGTCCTTCGAATGATTCAAGCGATTTCCTAAAACAAAGGAGTGGCGTGCAGCTGCTGCTTTTCCTTTCTTCTCCCGCTCTCTCTCTTTCTGTCTGTCTCTCTTTCCATGTGTCTCTCTCTCAATGAATTCTTGCGGCGGAGAGGAAACGCACGCGCGCGCGCGCGCCCTCCTCTCCGGTTTCCTCGCGTTCTCGTTACAGTCGCGCGCTGTTTTATTCCTGCTGCAGTTTTCCAGCTTCTCCCCCCACCGTTGGAACACGAAGCTGTTTTTGTGTTTAACGCGCGGAAAGGAACCGATTCCAAGCATACGCATGAGCAGATGTTTTCATTGTAGCGGTTTTTTCTGCTCTGAACGGGGAAATGTCAACATGTAACGAGCCAATGATACATTTTCGAACGATAAAGAAAAAACCCCCTCGAGGAATTCAAATGTAACTTTGTAGCAGAACGGCTGAAAGGGAGAATTTGCGGAAAGGCTACGCGGAATCGATTATATAGGTGTGAAAATGTACTGAGATATTCAAGCCGCATTGATGTGTTTATTGATTTTGTGATTAGGATGCGGTACAGTGTGTTCGCACTGCCGCATATGGATTTGCAGTGGAAAATGGTGTTGGCGCCGAGAGCGAGAGAGGGTTAAATGTTGAGCTGACCGACATCTAGCGGCAGAATGATGTCACGACACACAACAATAGAGGACGCCCAGAGAGCACACATACTTCCCTGAGATATCTGTTTGAGATTTGTATATATATATATATATATATGTACACTGGCGGCCAAAAAGTTTGAAAAAATGTACCGATTTTGCTGTTTGAGAAGGAAATTGGTATTTTAATTCACCAAGTATAGTCAGAACATTACTGATGTAAATAAAAGCACCATCACTATCTGAAAAAAGTCATTTTTGATCAAATCTAGACAGCAGCATCAGTCCAACACCTTATCCTTGAGTAATCATGATAAATTGATCATTTGATACTAGAAAATCACTTGCCATTATATTAAACACAGCTGAAAGATATTTGGTTCATTAACTGAAGCTGAACATTGTCGTTGTGTTTGTCTTTGAGTTGTCACAGTACGCAATAGACTGGCATGTGAAAAGAAACCGCTTTCTCTAGAAACTCGTCAGTCAATCATTGTTTTGAGGAATGAAGCGATACAATGCTTGAAATTGCCAAAAAACTGCAGATTTCATCCAAAGGTGTAACTACAGTCTTCAAAGACAAGATCAACTGTCTCTAACAAGGACAGACAGAGATGTGGAAGATGTGCAACTAAACAAGAGGATAAGTACATCAGAGTCTCTAGTTTGAGACGCCTCACATGTCCTCCGCTGACGGCTTCTTTGAATTCTACCCGCTCAACACCAGTTTCATGTGCAACAGTAAAGAGAAGACTCTTATGGGAAGAGTGGGCAAAGAATCACAGACATTGGACAACAGATCTTTGGAAAAGAGTGTTACGGATCTTTACCCCATTGAGCTTTTGTGGGATCAGCTAGAGCAGGGGTGCCCACACTTTTGTGTGTGATGATCTACTTTTAAATGAGCAACTCAATAAGATCTACCAACTAAAAAAACACAGTTTAAGTTAAAATAAGAAAATGCTTGTTGGGACTACTGCATGTATCCCTACATGGAATTCATCTTGTAATTAATAAACAAATATATAATAATGTTCAATGTTGATATCATTCAGTTTTAACACTAAACCCAAAACACCTACAGCACAATAGATTACAATAGTCAGGGCATTTACCTTATTCTGATGATTTGCACTGAATGTAATCAGACAGTTTTGCCTAATCCGGGCAGTAGCATCGCAATTTCGCGCTCTGTTCTCAGAAGTTCTTGGAAGGCGCGTATGCGCAAACCTAGTTGTCATGGCAACTGAATAAACAAAACATCGCTTGGTCAATATTTACTGGTCAAGTGCAAGTCAGACAGAAACTAAAAGAAGGAAAGACATTATATTTATTTGTATTAAAATGTAACACAAGTACATTTAAATTTTTTGCGATCTACCAGCATTGCCTTTGCGATCGACTGGTAGATCGTGATCGACGTATTGGGCACCCCTGAGCTAGACTGTAAGGTGCGTGAGAAGTGCCCGACAAGACAGTCACATCTATGGCAAGTGCTACAGGAAGTGTGGGGTGAAAGGTCAAGTGCTACAGGAAGTGTGGGATGAAAGGTCATGTGCTACAGGAAGTATGGGGTGAAAGGTCAAGTGCTACAGGAAGTGTGCGGTGAAAGGTCAAGAGCTACAGGAAGTGTGGGATGAAAGGTCAAGTGCTACAGGAAGTGTGGGGTGAAAGGTCAAATGCTACAGGAAGTGTGGGATGAAAGGTCAAGTGCTACAGGAAGTGTGGGGTGAAAGGTCAAGTGCTACAGGAAGTGTGCGGTGAAAGGTCAAGTGCTACAGGAAGTGTGGGATGAAAGGTCAAGTGCTACAGGAAGTGTGCAGTGAAAGGTCAAGTGCTACAGGAAGTGTGGGATGAAAGGTCAAGTGCTACAGGAAGTGTGGGTTGAAAGGTCAAGTGCTACAGGAAGTGTGGGATGAAAGGTCAAGTGCTACAGGAAGTGTGGGGTGAAAGGTCAAGTGTTGCAGGAAGTGTGGGGTGAATAGTCAAGTGCTACAGGAAGTGTGGGATGAAAGGTCAAGTGCTACAGGAAGTGTGGGTTGAAAGGTCAAGTGCTACAGGAAGTGTGGGTTGAAAGGTCAAGTGCTGCAGGAAGTGTGGGGTGAAAGGTCAAGTGCTGCAGGAAGTGTGGGGTGAAAGGTCAAGTGCTACAGGAAGTGTGGGGTGAAAGGTCAAGTGCTGCAGGAAGTGTGGGGTGAAAGGTCAAGTGCTGCAGGAAGTGTGGGGTGAAAGGTCAAGTGCTGCAGGAAGTGTGGGGTAAAAGGTCAAGTGCTGCAGGAAGTGTGGGGTGAAAGGTCAAGTGCTAAAGGAAGTGTGGGGTGAAAGGTCAAGTGCTGCAGGAAGTGTGGGGTGAAAGGTCAATTGCTAAAGGAAGTGTGGGGTGAAAGGTCAAGTGCTGCAGGAAGTGTGGGGTGAAAGGTCAAGTGCTACAGGAAGTGTGGGGTGAAAGGTCAAGTGCTCCAGGAAGTGTGGGGTGAAAGGTCACCATCTGGACAAACTGACCGCTAGAATAACGAGAATCTGTAAAGCTGTCGTTGCTGCACATGGAGGATTTTATGATGAAAACTCTTTGAAGTAGTTTAAGAAGTTCTGAAGATCTTTTTAGTAATTTTTCATGTTATTAATGTCCCGACTGATACATTGTGATCAGCTGAATGACACTTGGTGAATAAAAGTACAAAATTCTATCCATAAAAGCAAAATCTGTACATTATTCCAAACTTTTTCCGCCAGTGTACACGTGTGCTATCAGGGACACGATAAAGTCACTATGGCACTATTCTGTGATGGATTTATGAGAATCATTGATGATGACTTTCTGATTGCTTTTATGTTTTATAGAAAAGGGCTGGAAACTCCTGAAATGTCCAAATGCTGATATTGTGGTAGGGGCAATATGGGTAAAGTGGGACAGTTAAGCTTGATCCAGATTATGATGGTTTAAAGCATTACTAAACAAATCTTGGGACAAATTACTGTAATTTGATGATGTTACATCGGGATACATGCAGAGCTCATTTCAGGACCTTCACTGGAAAAGCAGAGGTAAAGAAAATGACTTGGTAATTAGAGGTAAATCTTGATAATGTTATAGAAAGTAAAAGTTGACTTAATGATTGTGAATGTTACATTTCATGATTAATGATGTGAAAGTGTATCAGGAAATGTAGAATGTGTTTCAAAATACCATGTAGATCATTTCAATACAATCATATTTCCAATATGGCCAGAGGCCAAAGTGGGACAGCATACTAAGAGGAGTTGTGAGTTTATTATTAACTTACATAGCAATAATAATGATTAATAGGCAGTTTAATGCAGTTCAGTTTACATGCATTTAAATTGTTTTGTTGATCATATGCTTTGGTATTTTGAAAATGTAGATATTTTTTCCAATTTTTATTTTTTATGATTTGTTTTAGTTGAGCACCTGCACATTTTTGTTGAGGAAGTACATGCTTTTAACTTTATTGTTAAATTAAGAGTTCATTTTTTGATTCAGGTTTTCCAGGAGTTGATAACTGACGAATCAAAATGATTAATAGTGCCATTAAAACAGAACGGTGGACATGAGGACAGATCAGATGCTCAAGGTGAGACCGGTAAGCTTCAGCAGCTGCTCGATACTGTAACTGCACCATTCTGAAAAAAATTAAAATACTAATATTTTTTGGTTTACAAGCAACATGTAATTCTTAAATATTTGTGTACACTGTAAAACAAATCTTGTCGTTTTTAAAAAATACAAAAATAAAATGCCAGTTGTGGTTGCCAGAATAATTATGTAACAATTACAGTAAAAATGCAAACAATTTACAGTATAACCTTTACATTTTACAGTTTAAAATGGATGTAATTTACATGACCGTGCTGGAACTGTAAAAAAAAAGAACAAAAAAATCTGTTAAATAAATGTAAAAAATGTTCATAAACTTGATATTAGACTTCTGAAACTGTATAAATCTGTGGTTTACTTTATGAGGTATTTGTTAATCACCGTAGTAACTACAGAAGGGCACATGATGACATGATGTTCATCAACAGTGTCTCCTCCAGGTGCAATGACCAATAAACATAAAGAGCCACACAAACACTAAACACCATCAGGGGAACACATGTGAGGTTTAAAACTAAAGGACATCAAATATAACACATAACTAATATTAAAAATAAGATGAAACATAAATATTTCCATTAAATGTATTGGGTCACACAGGGAATTCAGGGAACGCACGATTAAGTTTTTTACTGTAATTTAAACAATAATTTACATTAAACAGGAAAGTCTTACTTTTTACATTTTATTGTAAAAACTACTGTATTGAATTTTAAAAGATATATAAATAAATATTCATTAATCAATTAACATTTTATTTCTGTAGCATTTTTACAGTCTTTTACTGTTAAAATTACAGACATGGCGGGGTTCTTAAAAGTGAGATGGACTCGTGTCACAGTCGCTTGTGAAGGGGTTAGAAATGACTGTATTCTTGTGGTGACATCAGCTAATTAACATAATGTAATTTACCTGCAGTTCCAGCATGATTAATGATGTTGCATTTATGGCTCAGGTGATTCTGTCTCCAGAACTGAGTGTCCATGAGCAGACGATTGAGATAAACGTGAATGCAGATGGACTCCGTGTATTAATGCTCTCCTCAGTGCAGGAACAAACAGTCTCCAGAGCATATCAAGCTCCGTGTTACATACATGACAGACGGCTCTTCTGACACAACAGCCTGTGTGCTCTCAGAGTCCAGACATTTGTGCTGAGGTTCGGCAAATCTTTAGAAACCTGTTAGGATCTCCCGTGTAGCTGTTTGCACACTTCAGATCATTCACATCATTTATGTCTGTAACAGCAACACTTACACTCTGAACGTTTAATACATGCTGTGAGAGGTTTCATCAAATCATTATGAGCAATAGTAATACTGATGATGGACTCCTAATTCAAATCTCAAAGAGTGGGCAAACCCAAGTCTATATGACTAGAACATCATGTATTTTTAAAGACATGTCTGTTTTTATCTCAGAGTAGTGCTGAGTGTTTTAGGTCGGAGGTCATTTGGGTTTCTATGTCAGGGGTCAAATCGAGCTGTAGCCGCTCAGACTGAAGCTTCACACTGTAGCATCACTTTATATTGAAGTTCAAAGATTTATGTGTCAAATATACAACACAACATTTGAATTAAATACAATCTTAAATGGCATTAAATCAACTGTATGTGATTAAAGCTTGATCTTATGTATCCTGTACATTAGCCATTCTCAAACGTTTTGACTCCAAGGGCCCCCATTGACCAAGACAATATTTAGGGGCCCCTCCCCCAGGAAACTAGGAGTGTCAGTGGATTAAAGTGAATAATTTACCGAAATTAATAAAATAATTTAATTAATCTTGTGATTCCAGAGGAATGTTCCAGGTTCAATACAAGTTCAGCTCAATTGACGGCATTTGTGGAGTAATGTCGATTACAACAAAAATTTATTTGGACACTTACAATGGAGCTGTACTTTTACATGTACTCTTACATCAAGGGAAGGTCGCTTTTGCACTGATAATCCCATTCAAATTGAGAATAGATGCAAAGGAGGGCCATAAATCATTCACATGTCTACAGCAAGCGATGACTAAGTAGTACTCACATTTTAGCAGAGTGGACTGACTCACTGAACATCCACTTGACTATCTGAGGAATACATTTACATTTACATTTATGCATTTGGCAGATGCTTTTATCCAAAGTGTCTTACAGTGCACTTATTACAGGGACAATCCCCCCGGAGCAACCTGGAGTTAAGTGTCTTACTCAAGGACACAATGGTGGTGACTGTGGAGATCAAACCAGCAACCTTCTGATTACCAGTTATGTGCTTTAGTCCACTACACCACCACCACTCCGGAAACTGAGAGCCTTTTTGTTTCTTTTTGTTCTGGTTCTGCTAGCGGCTGGAGTTTGTTTTGTGGAGGAACACTCCTTCGGGACAGTTATCTGGATGAATCTACACGTTCTTTGTGTTTATTCTGCCTATTGGCTGGAGATTGTTTTATAGATTATCTTCTGTTGTGTAATTCTGTCTCACAATATTTCCATATTAGCACCGGACTTGAGCAATCCAATGGCAAGGTTGTCGCGCAGGCTCTCGTAGGCGTACATGGACTGTTTGAGTTTAGAGGGATGGACGCCTGTTGGCGCTGTCATGCGCAGGTTAATGTGCATGTTTTTTTCTGTTTGTTTGATTCAGGGGGAAGTTTGGGGTTTGATTGTTGCACTAATGTAAGTGGAGGGCAGTGGTGGCTCAGCGGTTAAGGCTCTGGGTTACTGACCAGAAGGTCAGGGGTTCAAGCCCCAACACCGCCAAGACACCACTGTTGGGCCCTTGAGCAAGGCCCATAAACTTATCTGCTCCAGGGGCGCTGTATCATGGCTGACCCTGCACTCTGACCCCAGCTTAGCTGGGATATGTGAAAAATTAATTATTTCACCATGTATATGCAGAAATGTATTTATAATGTGTGACAATTGATCAATTAAATTAATGTTGTAATGTGATCTTTATCATTTTGTTTTTGACACACAATCTAATTTCTCTAATATGTCAAAATGTCAAATGTTAATATGAGTGGATTGTCTCTCTTCTAGTGGAATGTGAATGGGTTGGGCACCCCATTAAAAGAAGGAAGGTTATTTATCTTCTTAAGTGTATAAAAATATGATATTGTGTTTCTTCAAGAAACACATCTTTCCCCACAGGAAGCTGAACAATGTAGGAAGATATGGGGTTGACATGTTTTCTTTAGTGCTGGCTCGAGTAAGAGCAGGGGAGTCATTACATTGATAAATAAACATCTACAATTCAAATGTCTTAAACAGATTAAAGTTAAATTAGGAAAAGTCATTATTGTTTTAGCAGAAATTCAGGGGCAAATGTTGATTTTGGCTAATATTTACGCACCTAATGCTGATGATCAGAGCTTCTTTATAGATCTTGAAGGGATGTTGCAAGCCGCTGGCACCCCTCATGATATAATATTGGGAGGAGACTTTAATCCATTGATGGATTCAGTCCTTGATCATAGTGAAGCAAAAGTGTGTAAGTCCCCGAGAGCAACACTTCACAGGATGTGTACAAATCTTGGTCTTACAGATGTTTGGAGACTTTTGAACCCATCTGTAGGGACTATATATTTTTTTCAGAGATTTATTCTAGAATAGATTTATATATATATAAGTCCCTCATTTCATCTGTTGTTGATTCCTCAATTGGAAACATCTCAGTCTCAGATCACGTCCTGGTGAGTTTAGAGGTGCTGCCACATATGGAGAAAAGGAAATCATATAGTTGGTGCTTTAATGTTTCCCTTTTGCAAAATCCTGATTTCCAACAAATGTTTAAGGCTGAAATCAGTGTTTATATGGAGACCAACTGGTCCTCAGTATCCTCTGTGGGTGTGGCTTGGGAGGCACTTAAGGTGGTTTTTAGGGGCGGATCATACAGTACGCCTCATTCACCAAAATATCCAAAGCATGAGAACTCGAGGAGTTGGAAGGGAATTAAAAGTGACGAGGCAGAGCTGATGGCCTCAGAGAATTGACATAATACTATTTTTTGTGGAAGGTGGAGTTTTGGCTATTCAGGGCAAGACAGTCAAACATTGAGTCAGGGGACAAGGCAGGAAAACTCTGGCTAGATATATAAAGCAGAGAGAGCAACACTTCATATTTATTTCCACTGATTACATCGGCTGGGTACAGTCTTTTATTTTGTGTATACTGTATATTATTTTTATTTATTTTTTGTATACAGTCTTCTTAGTATGTGTATACTGTATGTTGTATATTATTAGGTGTATATTGTGTTGTGTAACATATTTGTGTAAATCAGATGTTTATTATAAATGTCATACTGCTATGTTGCTTGGAACTGCACCCAAGACTTTTACCCACTTACACTTGTGTATATGGTTGAGTGACAGTATAGGAATTTGATTTGATTTTGACTGAGAGAGTCTTTTTCTACCATTGCTGGTGGTGAAATATTTACCTCAGCCATTGATATTAATAATGCTTTTAAAGAATTATATCTTGATCTTTATAGTTCCACGTCTTTGTCTACTGATGAAGACATTAGAAATTTTGTGGAACCATTAGAACTTCCTAAACTGACGACTGAGCAAAATCATTCTCTTGATTCTGAGATGAGCTTGGAGGAGTTTGGCGAGGTAATTAAGGCCTTACCTACAGGTGAGGCTCCGGGGCCAGATGGCTTTGCTGATGAGTTTTTTAGATCTTATGCTACAGAATTGGCTCGACTTTTGCTGGAAGTTTATACGGAATCATTAAAGAATGGAAAGCTTCCGCCAACCATGACACAAGCCCGGATAAGTCTAATTCTTAAAAAGGACAAAAATCCAAGCGGGTGTAAGAGTTACGTCCAATTTCCCTGATCCAACTACATTAAAAAAATGTGTCTAACCGATTAAGTAAAGTTATGTATGGAAGCTCAAAGAGGCCTTGCATTATTATTATTTTCTGTCTAGTTTAATCGTGATCTCGACATAACAAAGTTGTTTTTGCCTTTAATTTTCTCAAAACACTATACAGTTTTAATTGACCCACAGGATTTACAATTCAAAGTTTATTACAAGGTATGAAGGACAATGAGAGATCCTTGGCAGAAAAGTAAAATGTATTATAAGTAAGTTATGTTAATTCATAAAATTTTGGTTATAAAATATTAAACTGCCCTATCCAAGAATCTTCTAAACCAGTCACCTTTCACATAGGCTAAATCAAACATATTAATAAACACCAGGCAGCACGTCACAAACAGTTAATAAACGCTTTTTCATCAATAAAGTAAGACTCGCTTTCTTCTGCACTCAACAGGGGTCAAGAAGGACGTCGTTCTGCTCAAAGTACCGTAATTACTGCAATATGCGCGCACTCGGATCTAAATCACTGCTGGCTTGACCGGAGTCATGCAGACGTCCCGGTCCCTCAAGTTGAGTCCTTGATCAAAGTAATGACGTATTCGGTCGTCCGTTATGCAACAGTGCGTTTAGCTGTTGCCTCAAAATAACCTATTGAAAAAACTTTTTGTTATGTTAGTCATGATCACGAGAAAACAAACTTTGTTATGTCGAGATCACGAGAAAATTAGACAGAAAAATAATATAAACGCAAGGCCTCTGAGCTTCCGTAGTTATGATATCTGTTATAGATCAGGTGGGGTTTATTCGGGGCCACAGATCTTCTGATAACATTAGATGTTTGATCAATATCATGTGGTCAGTGGCAAATGATCAGACTCCGGTCGCCGGCTCACACACTAATCCAATCACAGTGTTTCCCATTAATTGACTTGTCAAATTTGCCCCGCCACGGTCTCATAATTAACCGAAAACATTTTTACACTTCTCATCTAAAATATTTTTGCACTTCTTAGTCTCATAATAACATCAAATAAAAGGCTGTGTTTTCGCTCTCTCTCGCGCGCGCGCGGCAGTCAGTTCCTCACCCGTTGCTGAAAACTCCCGCGCTCACACACTCGCAGATATCTGCACTGGACTATTCCGTCCGTTATTTGGTTGAGGACGACGACGAATCTCTGAGGTAAGTAACGTTAACTCAGCCCTCTACATTGCGAATAAATCACTCACATCTGCGAGCAAATTACTCACTGTGCGACCAAAAAACGTCTGTTATTAGCCACTAGCAACAAGTAAAGTGAGGCATAATTAAATTATGATCCTTAAAATAATGTGAGGAAGTGCAGAATTTAAGGCAGAAATATTTTACTATTGCACAATACAATATAATATAATATAATAGCTATACAGGTTGATAGTGAGCTTGTATGGTAATTAATCATCATATTCGTGAAACACCTAAAACAGGCAATTAATCATCATAATCGCAATTATTTGTTTGACAATTAATTATCAGCCCCTAATTTTCATTATTAGGTTCCACCTTGTGAATTGTTTTGTTAATAATATGTATGAAATTTCAATCAGTGACAACAACTTAGTAAAAATGCAATTTCTTGACTTCATAAAAATTGATAGAATGTGAAATTTGTACATTTTTAAAAAGATAAAATGCGATTAAAATCATAAAGCAAAATCAAATAAAAATTACAATATACTATATTGTGTGAATATATATGAAGAGGATCCCTCTCTCAGTTTGCTTAATATATTTTGTAGTTACATTGTGCTTACATGAGGTCAAACGTCTGGCGAGTATAAACAAAAATATCCAATGACGATTTTTTTTCTCAAACACGATCATAGCGGGTTATCAACTAACATTAAATGTATCCACTGCATTCATACACTACTTGACACACAATATATCATCATCAGTGTACAAGAGCAAACAGATAATATTACTGCCGAGGTTAGCATCATGATGATTAACATAAATTAACGTTAGTGTTACTAGGTTAATTGGCATAACGTTACACTGCTTATACCTTCACTAGCTAGCTATCGTTAGCAGTCTGAGGTAACATTAAAAGATAAAAAGGCTGAAACTGAGTTTGTACCCTGATTTTCAGAATGGTTAGAGCACAAAATTGTTAAAGCTACGGTAGGTAGTATTTATTTATTGAAATTAAAATTCTATATAAACATGTTGTCTTATTAAATGAGGCCCTGTGAGAGATTAGCACCACAGACTCGAGCTCTGAGTGAAAATGTGGGTCGGGTAGTCTCAATCTAGCTAATTTTAGCCAATCGCTTTTGGCGAGGCAGGCCTTGCCTCTGTTTGTGAACAGCTGTCAATTAAACCCTGGCTGGGGGTGAAGATCATCATGTATATGGGGAAGAATTGGGGATGCTTTTTCTCAATTCAATTTATTTCAAAGTTGCCTATACTGCAGCTTTAAGAGCACAACACTGTTTACAAGAGCACAACACTAGCCTCTTTATTTTGCTCTCAAAGTGCACCAGATGGAAGTATTTAACTTTAAAATGTACAACATTTTCTTATGGGGGAGCGTGCCCCCCTAGTGGGTCAGAGGTCATCCCCCCATAGTCTCACAAACTCCCGTGGATGGACTATGGAATAAAGAATACTTCACACAAAATTCCTGTCATGTTGTCTCTTCCTATAGTCTTTGGGCCAGTATTGATTGCAAAATCTGCACCTCTTCTGTGGCTAATATTAATTTAATAATGATCTTTTCTCCGTGAAATCAAGCAGCAGAAGTTACGTGACTGTGTGCAAATACTATTGGCCCATTTTGGGGTGAACTGAATATGCAAGATTAGTCTTACATGTCACTGTTTATAACACAGGGTGTTCATCCTTTGCTGGGCCGCTTTAAAAGAAAATGGGGGGCATAAATTAAGAGTATACCCACTTCTCCAGGCACCACTACACCACTGGATGTCCCCCTCTCTTATTTCAAGCCATTTGATATCATAACGGTCCTAACCGGTGTTATGATTACCAGACAAATAGTTTTAAGGCGATGGAAGTCGACTGGAGTGCTCCCATTTCAGAAGTGGTGCTCGGAGATGGGGAGGGTGGCAGCTTTCGAAGAAGGGTCATCTAGAAGACTGGGGAATTTGGATTTGCTTGTTGGGAAATGGGGCAAATATTTGCCATTCTTGGAGGGCTCTGGGGAGGGGCAGTGGAGAGAGACGTTTGTTTTTTGTTTTTTGTGTATATATACTCATGTGTGACCACAGGTATATTTGTTGAGGGTCAGGGTGTGGGTGGGGTTTGGGATTGGTAATAGTGGGGGTGTATGCTTTTCTTTGTTTAATGGTATCCATGAATAATAACTTTAGTAGCATCCATATAATAACTTAAAACTGTTTGATTGTGAGCTAACATGTAGTGTTAGATCAATACCAGCAAAACTGCCTGCATATTTATTGACCTAGCGGTGGTTTAGTTCAAAGATAAAAGATGATTTAATGTTAGTAATTAAGGAGTACCAACATTCATATATCAATTAATTATATTCTACCATTATTGTGAGGTGAAAATGAGCCGGATCCACTCTAGTTCCTCTAAGTTCCTTCAGTCAGACATGTAGAATTTTCAACCACTTCATAAATAATCCAAAAGTTTTGATTATTTATGAAAACTGGGACAGATAATGGACAATTTTGCATTGCATCACCACAAACATTTGAAAAATGTAATCTAGTTATATGTTATTATAGTATATATATAGTATTCTAGTTTTGATGAAACACCAGGAGACACTCCAAGTGACATTATTTTGGACATTTGGGGGGGTGCAGGATCCCCCTCAATTAAACCACTTTGAGTCAAATCAGACTTACACATCAATGATACTAAACAACTAACAGATGGCATTAAAAAACTGCACAAGGTTTCTTCCTCATCAATAATAATTGTAAAAGCATAACGTTGTTTCACAATACATAAAATAGAATACAAAATATTATTAGTACATTATGTTCATTTAAATATTTATTGCTCAAACAAACGCATTTTTAGTCCCCACAGCGAACAGCTTAATTTCTGTAAGTCAGAGGGACACAAATGTGTATTTGCAAGATGTTACATTAGATTTACTCATTTCTTCCTTGCATCACCTGTTTACCTAAAGCTCTGCTGTTCTTAACCTGCAGTTACATCACAAAACTTTAATCATGAAACTTTTCAGTGAAACCGTGCTCTTCAGCCAATCACAGACGCTACATCCACCTACCTGTTGACCCCAAACAACTGCAACGATTGGCTGCGACCAAAACGTCCTCCATCCCGCGGGAAGAGCGTTTTCCTGAAAAGAGACACTTAAACTAAGGACACTAAGTCTAAGTTGGCTAACGGTCAGAGAGACGTCGACAGAGACTGACACTAGAAAAACGCATTTACCTGAAAGAGGATTTGGGAAGTTGGTGAGTTGTCAATATTTCATTGTTTTTACTAATGTAACATGATTTCATGATGATTTTCATGACGAGACAAACTCTTGATAATAATTATTTGCGGTAACTTGTGAAAAGTCAGTCATGATGTCATTGATTGTAGTTACAGTGAGCTTTTCTAGTGAGAATTCTGTTCCATGTTCATCATTGGTTCACCCGCTTGAATTGATATCGTGTTTTAGCCTTGTGAAAAGTCATTCTTCGCAAAGATCATGATAACATGTTCTCCTCCACAGCTTGTCATGGATAACATCTCTGATTTGAGCCTCAATAACACCATCTCTGGTTGGCGCCGTCCACTGTGGTATCAGTATGATGTGTGTGCGGTAGCGCCATTTGGGTTTGTCTTCTATTTTGGGGTGAAAGTCTTCAACCTGGCTGTGGGGTTCCCAACAAATGTCCTTGTGATGTGGCAGATTTTGACGAAGAAGAGCGAAGGCTCAACATCTGACATCTTCATTTTCAACCTCTCCATCCTGGATGCATTCTTCTGCCTCATGACACCAGTAGACATGGTCAATCGGCTTTACCTCGCCAATCAAGGCATCTGGTACTTACAGCGTTTTGCCTACGGGCTGAAAGACATGGCGCCTTTATTCCTCACCTGTATTTGCCTGGACCGTTACATCGCCGTGGTCCACCCTATCCTATTCACCGGTATCCGTGACAACCGCATCCGAACTGGGGTGTCTGTGGCGGTTTGGGGAGCCATCCTGGCCTACGCGTTGACCAAGTGTATCTTGGGGGTGTTGAGTGTGAATGAGGAGTTCAGCGGCGTCATCCTCTCGGCGTTCTTCATCATGGTCTTCTGTAACTTGTCCATCCTCTGGGTCCTCAGGAAGAGCGTTGCGGGGAAAGAGACAATGAACCCCGTAAAGAAGAAGGCCTTCAAAATGGTGATCATCCTTCTCGCCATCATCGTGGTGAACTATCTTCCTCCGGTGGCTCTCATGCCGTTTGCATCCACGTACTCGTTTGTGACGCTGAGCTGCAAGATTAGCATCTCCGTGTTCTCCATCATGGACTTGAGCTGCACCATTGAACCTCTGCTGTACATCTCGAAGGTGGATCGATCTGCGTTTTGTCCATGTCTGAATGGTCCCTCAAAGAAACCTGTGAATGTCAGTGTCTGAAACTCGGAGAAGACCGCCTGTTGTTATATGCCTTGAGAGTCTTGGTCTATCTGTCTAATTAGGTAGTTCTCAACTGGAGGGTCGCATGTCTGTTCTGAAGGGAAATACAATGAAAAATATAAATAATTAAATGCAACTAATCATATAACCATGCATAGGATAGATGATTCACTTTTGAAAGGAAGGAGAAAATGCTTCCCATCTTTAGTCGTTGATTCGTTTTGTCACAGACATCAAACATGGACAGGTTATGATGAATCCTCATCCATAAAAACCATGAATAAAGAAAATACCACCCAGACTAAATTAAGGTATACAAATGGTTTGTGCAAACCACAATGTGTTTTGAGGGTGAATTATTGCTGCCAGGGTAAGACTGGCAATCAAGAGAGACGGGACTTTTCCCGATGGGCTGGTGTTTCCGTTAGCAGATTGATTATGTATATGTTTATGTATATATATATATATATATATATATATATATATATATATATATATATATATAATATTTAAAAAGCCAAAATGAAACGAATAAGTCTCCTTTAAAATATAACATGATTGCTGTACAATACATTTACATTTTAATTCAAAAAATGACCCCCATAATGCTTTATTCCTGAAAGTTTCATGTGCCCATCGCATGCCAAAGAGGTTTTGGTTTCCACTGAAGTTCCTAAAAAACTGATTTGATCAACCTGATTAAAGTGCTGTCCTACGAGTCTCCTACAAGTCAGGATATGACGACTATTTACTTAAAGGTAAGACCGTTTTATTTTGCCTGCCCGCCGTGGCATTAGTTGTGTGTAATCTTATTATGTATTGGATGTGAAATTGCATTGTATCCTAGGGCCTAAATATCAGCAGTTGGGAAAAACCATGCAATGCAAATTTACTGGATTAAGAAGTTTATCTTCTGTATTCAATTATGTTAAAAAATGATTTATAATATTGCCAATCATAAACATTTTGGTTTTCTAAATAGTTAAAACAAAAATCGTTATTGCTATTTGACTATTTAACATCCAGCTAAATATAAATATAAGCACTGTGAGTAAATGTGTGTTTTGTTATAACAATTCCAATACATCATTAATTTCATCAGTCTCTGGGTCATAGCATGGATCAATCTATTATATTTATGGGTAACACACATATTAATCAATAATAAATATTAAACTGTAAATCCCAACTCATTCATGACGCACAATTTTAGTGTAGAGTCTACACAAATGGTCAGAAACGTCAAAACGACATAAAATGTTATGTTCACTTGACACAGGTGGTAGAGTGGGTCGGCCACTAATCACAGGGTTGGTGGTTTGATTCCCAGCCCACATGACTCCACATGCCGAAGAGTCCTTGGGCAAGACACTGAACCCCAAGTTGCTCCCAATGGCAGACTAGAACCTTACATGGCGTGTGTGTGTGAATGGGTGAATGAGACACAGTGTAAAGCGCTTTGAATACCGCTAAGGTTAAAAAGGCGCTATATATGTGCAGACCATTTAAAATCTTTGAGTAGAAACAACACATAAAATTTGAGTCAAGTGTACTCAAAACGTTCATGTTACTGTGCTGGACTAAACTAAAAGTTTTATGTGCAAGCCGTTTCCACAAAAAATGTAAGTAGAGTGAGCGAGTCGGGATTTTCAGTGTACTACTAATAATAATAGATATATTAGATGGCTATGGTGAAACCTATGTTCAGTGTGCTGCAAGATCCGACCCTGACGGCTGCCAAGAGCTTGAAACATCAACTCTCAATAGACATTTTTCAATTGTACTTACTTCATAATTTAGCTGGGCCTGTGTAGCTCGTGGTACATCTCAATGTTTGATTTTAAGAACAGTTTTGCTAATGTTCGATGAACAATTCAGGTAATGTGACGGGTCGCCACTTGATGTTCAATGTAAAATCTGACAACCAATGATTAAAAGCACTGCTCTTGATATTAACATGTTGATTTGGTCTGTTTTCTGAGTTTTGTGCATTTCCCCAGACGTTATCTGTTTGCTTCTTTTTACATCTGCTCATTCACGGCTAATTCCTGATGTTTCACGGCTAATGACACTCTTTATAGATTGATCATTGGACTCTGAGAATATGAAGACAGAGTGAAGATTGTCTGTAAGATGAACTGCTGAACGATTCTTCACTTGTTCTTCTTGTTTTGTGTTCTTTATACAATCAGGTAATCTCATTGTGTTATTTCTCACAGATTAGATACCAGGTTTCCCGATGCATAATTAAGAACATAACGAGTCACTAATGAAGATGTTAATTAAAATGTCTGGGGATTAATTAAGACCTGGCTGAGGTGACACAGATGGTACAAGCTTGTAATCGTGTAGCTAGAAGATGCTACGAGCTTAATTATCATGAAAAACATTTATAGTAGGTGGTCACGTGACCTCCTGATGTCATCAGTCTCAATCTTTGATTCATATTCTATATGCTTTTAAAAGTAACATTTGCTGCTGTATTTTACACATAATATGAATAACAATGTGAGCAGGTTCTGTTACAGTGATTTAATGTTTTTATTCATGTTTAATCAGATATAAAACAATATATTAGCATCTTATGTCAATGCTCTGTTGATTCATTAGTAAATATGAGGTTCATATAATGATGGTTTGTATCGTGAATATGATTCACCCATTAAATTAACACCATATCTCTTCATTTTAACAGCCATTAAATCATGTTCAACAATTAACATAATGAGTGCAACTAAAAATTGAGACATTATTGACAAAACCTCAAATGTTGAAATCATTTTGTTTTGGAAAAAGTAGTTCTGTCATTTCCATTAACAACTGTGATGAAATCTGTAGAAAATGTTTAACGTATGGTAATTTTGGCACACATCTCTCTAAGACTTTCTTTGCTGGCTGGTGGACCGTTAACTGATGTCACATATCCAGGGTACCTGTGATAAAACTCCGGCACAGGACAGGTGAGTCTCATCTTTGTTTCATCAGGTGAAGAGATCAGCGGAATCAGTTTGGCATGAGCATAATCAATTTCATATCCCTCAAATATAAGCCCCACCCCCCATGCATCAAGCCCCGCCTCAAGCAGCTGAGACACCTTTTTGGTCGCCAGCACCAGCTCCTCGTAGTCCCTCTTCTCCAGTCGGAATATGTCACTTGAGAGCGGTTTACGGGGAACCAGGACAGTGAGTCCGGGTGTGTTGGGAAATGGCGTGAGGAAAGCAACATGACCGTCATCTTCCCAAACCCTCCACTGCTTCTCCTCTCCACGCACGATCCGCGGGAATAGCCCAGGATCAGAGGGATCGCCCAGGAAGGTGTAGTTCAGAGTTGCATTTGGAGCGGGCAGCTGAGCCCGGATGCGGGTCCTGACGGCCTCTAGATCTGAATCGGTCCAGCGTGGTCCACTCTTGGAGCTGATGTATCCAGGGTCATACAGCTGGAAATCTTCCTCCACAGCAAGTTGAGGCTTCCAATCTGCCACCAGACCGTGGAGGGGCACCACATGGAGTTCCACACGGGAGTTGTCTGCTCGTCTGTGTGGCGTATGGACCAGGGCACAGCGCTGCACACCCAGCCTGTCACAAAGAAGCAGCGCTACCGTTCTTGCACCCAGCAGCAGACGCAGGAAAGACTCGGTGGGTAAATGGAAGAGGCTCCTCGTGCTGTCAGGGCTCTTAAGAGTAACAACAGCGGCCCCTGGAGTCCACGGGGAGGAGTGCAGAAAGGCCAACAACTCCTGCGTCTCCCAAATCACACTTCTGTCCTGGAGTCCAGAAACCACAGACGACATTCTGTGCAGAGTTAATGAAAGATAATTGTAGATATTTAAGCTTGCTTAAGGAAACAGCAGTGCTAATAAGACAGCAGCAGAATACTGTTAACGTTTGTGGTAAATTTAGCACTTTATTCTTTGTTTCAGTGTAAATAAATGCTGCATCAGAGACTCTTTGCTGCTGTCATGATGACACTCGGTTCATGTCTTGTCTTCTGTCGGCTGTGTACAAGAATCCACAAATAACGAGTATGCAACATAAGAGAGCAACATAATCACTTTGTTTTTAATAGAACAAGGGTCTTCAACAAGGGGTCAGTGGTGGTAGAGCAGGGGGTCCTCAAATTATTGTTTGATCCACCATTGGTGGCATTTATAATAATCACTAACTCGCATGCGAGCAACAGCGAGAGACAGGAGTAAGAATTATCGATATGTTGAAGTCCTTCGCAGATGCATGCCAAATCTAAAAGTGTGACTGAACAGCGCTAGTCAGCCGCAGCCAGGACAAACCCTTCACATGACCACCGCTCATCACGAGCCGCACACATCAGTGTTGTTTGCATAAACTCGTAGGACTTCACCACGTGCAAATTCCCGGATGTCTAATGCGGAAGTAAGCACAAGTTCCATGCACGAGGCATTAAGGACATACTTATTAATATTATGCCCATACCCAAACCCCTTATCTAAACTTCACCAATCAGTAGCGTGTGTAAACATGATAAGAAGCTGCTATGTGTGACAGAAGCAAGTAATTGTCGCATATTAGATGGAAACGATGTCCAGCGACGCCATTGGCTGTAGTAAAAGTCATAGGAATTCAAACGAGTGCAGTCACGCGATATCATACGAATTAGCCAAATTTAGAAAAGCCGTAAGCATCCTGATGATGTCGCCGTGAGAGTGTGATGGTAAACCGCATCTGTTTTGCGTTGACGGCGCTGTGCGGTTGAGCAGATAAGAGCCTGCTTTCAGAACAATATCTTACCTGGCGTAAATAAATAGTTACCGCTGAGATTATCAATCTGACATACAGGGTCCGTGTATACACAAGACGGTGACTCTCAAATCAACATTATTAAAAGGTCTCTCACTCATTGTTTTCCTCATTGCAAACGTTTCTCAATTAAATCAACAGTCATTTTAAAATACATGTATAAAATCGATCACTCACATGAGATGAAGACTCAATTTTAGTAACATTATAAAAGTTGTTTTATTCTGCATGGACAGGATCTGTCTATCTGTCTGTCCGTCTGTCTGTCTGACTGACTGACTGACTGACTGTCTATCCATCGGTCTGTCATTATCTTTCTTTTTGGAGGTTTGGCACAGGGATTTACAGGGGAATTAAAAATGTCCCTTCATGTCAAAAATGTTGCAGACACCAGCCCAGTCAGGCTGGTCAGTTAGCTGGTTTCAGAGGGGGTTTGAACACTTTTTAACTGTTCAGGCTAGGAGACCAGCTAAGACCATCCTGACCAGCTAAAACAATTCAAAACCTCTTTAAAACCAGCCTGACCAATGACCAGTCTGTGCGATCAGCTAAAACCAACCAACCAGCTTAAGCTGGTTTTAGCTGGTCTTTTCAGCAGAGCAGCATTTAATGAGTATTTCAATGGCTTTGCAATGTAATCATGAGGTATAAATACAATAATTTGGTAGCCTACCATCCATGTTTTTGTAGGCATAAAATGCAACACTCAGTTTTATATGATATGTAACGCGGCTCCATCGCTCTACCCACCAAGGGGTCCTTGGCATGAAAATGGTTGAAGACCCCTGTAATAGAACTTTTGCCAATTAAAATCGGTCAATATTACATACAATTATTTTAAATTTCTTGTAAATGTACAAAAACAAAACTAGCAAAAGTTTGAAAAGAGTCTCAGTGTTAAGTGGTTTGAGCTGAATTGACAGACAAATCTGTGGAGAAGAAGAATAAAAACTGAATATTTAAGGAATATCAATACACTGCTGCCTTTCAAGCAATGTAATTATAAATACATAAAAAATTTGTTTTAAACAGAAACTTAAATGGCAGGAACTTTCTCCAGCAGTGTTGTACCTTCTGAACAATGTGCCAAGAATGAAAGAATACACAGCACGAGTCTTCAAAATCATTCACTGCTGACTTATTTTCATACATCCAGAGATGCTGGAAAAGAGAAATAAGAGCAAAATGAGTTCCGTGTGCCGAACTGTTCTTCTTCTACACTATCATCTCTAATGACGCTTGTGAGAGTCGCCATCTGCTGCTCGGGAAAAGAACTGCACGAACTGTAACGTCAGTCTCGGCCAGCAGATGGCGACAAAGCTTAAAGAGAAGAGAAGCTCATGATCACATTGTCCACGAGATGAAGATCTGCAAGAAACATACAGAGAACCATTAAACATGAGTTTAACATAGTTAACAAACAAAACCGGGGTGACTATTAACACCCAGATGTAAACAGCTCTGGCAACACAATGCAGATTATACGTGGCCTGGAGGTTAATGTATGTAGGCGAGACTAAATTGTTATCACAAGGGCTATTTATCTTAGTACAGTCTAATTACACAAATGTGTGCTTTCTCCAGCAGTGATTTTGTATATTGATTTAAGAAACACCTATCTTAAATTGGGGTATTTTAATGTGAATTATCTCATCCAAAAGAAAAGATAGAGAGAGAGAGAAAAATGCTTACTCACCAGTTCTCCGATACGCCGTAGCTTGGTCCTCGGCCACTCCTCTACCTTCTAACGGACAACAGCCGTGCCTCCCCAGGCGGATCGGAGGCAGTCCTCCAGCCCCTGGCATTCTCGGGGAACAGAAGGGGTCTCCCCCGCCCCTGGCAGTGGTTCTCCCGCTCCAGACAGTCGGCCGAGAGCCCCCGCTCGTGGTCGGCAGTCCTCTCTTGGCCCTGCCACGTTTAGCGGCTGGTAGGGGTCTCCCCAAGCCCCTGGCAGTGGCCCTGACTGCTCCAGGCGGTTGGCTAGGAGCCCCTTCTCCCCTCGGGGTCAGCGGCCATTCCTCCGTCCCCTGGCAGATGGCCGCAGCTGCTCCGTTGGGGTGGATGGTAGCAGCGAGAACGCCACTACGGCGTATCCCTCCTTCTTCCCGGGTCTTCGTCACCAGTGTAAAGGGATTAATAGAAAGGAGGAGGCAAGAACTGGCTTGATGATATAAACAACATTTAATTAAATAAAAAGATACAAACACACACGGGGCAGCTGCCCGTAAGCGCTCTCTCTCTCTCTTGCACCAGGAGGGAGAGTCCCTGTAACCTCCACGTCTGAGACCATCAATCTGCGCATCTCATCACGTGACTCGTTGTGCATGACACTGCGGAGACTCACAGCATGTGGAGACTCATGCTACTCTCCACGATCCACACACAACTCACCACACGCCCCACTGAGAGAACCACTAATCACCACCACGAGGAGGTTACCCCATGTGACTCTACCCTCCCTAGCAACCAGGCCAATTTGGTTGCTAAGGAGACCTGACTGGAGTTACTCAGCACGCCCTGGGTTCAAACTCACAACTCCAGGGGTGATAGTCAGCGTCAATACTCGCTGAGATACCCAGAACCCCAGAAGTTTGTTTTTATTGTGTTGGACGGTGAGTCAAACCTGTCACTCCAACAGACTGCATTAAAAACTGCACAAGGTTTCTACATCAACTCTTGATGACAGAACACAATAAATAAGAAAGAATAAAATAGAATTATTTCTTGGTTTAATTTATTGCAGTAGAATACAGTATTGTGTAATGGTGCATTATGTACATTTAATATAATATTTATTGCTCAAACAAAAGCATTTTTAGTCCCCACAGCGAACAGCTTAATTTCTGTAAGTCAGAGGGACACAAATGTGTATTTGCAAGATGTTACATTAGATTTACTCATTTCTTCCTTGCATCACCTGTTTACCTAAAGCTCTGCTGTTCTTAACCTGCAGTTACATCACAAAACTTTAATCATGAAACTTTTCAGTGAAACCGTGCTCTTCAGCCAATCACAGACGCTACATCCACCTACCTGTTGACCCCAAACAACTGCAACGATTGGCTGCGACCAAAACGTCCTCCATCCCGCGGGAAGAGCGTTTTCCTGAAAAGAGACACTTAAACTAAGGACACTAAGTCTAAGTTGGCTAACGGTCAGAGAGACGTCGACAGAGACTGACACTAGAAAAACGCATTTACCTGAAAGAGGATTTGGGAAGTTGGTGAGTTGTCAATATTTCATTGTTTTTACTAATGTAACATGATTTCATGATGATTTTCATGACGAGACAAACTCTTGATAATAATTATTTGCGGTAACTTGTGAAAAGTCAGTCATGATGTCATTGATTGTAGTTCGTTCATAATCGCATCACGAGAAAGCGCTCTTAGAAATTCAGAAAATTCGTCTTTCAGTATCATTATTCAAAAGTGCATCAATGTTGCCGCCTACTCCGAATACGATACACGATGTTAATATTCGCTTTTAATCTCCATAAAATAGTTTAACCATGAATAGAACTTAGATTAAATAAATATGACTGGTGGGCAGACATTGGCTTTGAATAAAAACACCCACTCATTCAATCTCTTTATAGTGAGTACTACAGAATATAGAGAATAGGGATCGATATCAGACTGCGCATGTCACGCGCCAGCCGCGACTCTATCCCAAAACGAATAGGGAACTCAAGGTTACCGCATCCCGTATATGTACTAACAGATAGTTTTTATTCTATGATCATGGTCGATTTAAAGATGGATCTGCCTGCACATGACATTACATCTATTTTGCATGTTACATATATGTGCCATAGTATCTATATGTAACATTTTAAAATCTCTAGCTCATATCATGTAATACATTTTTGGTTAATTTATGCATCCACACATATTAGCCAATACTTCTTGGTCCTAAATGCATCTGTGACTCAGGTGCTCAAGTCTGGTGCGTTTATTTAGAGATTTTCAATAAAACTTTTGATGTTTTTCAGCATATTTTGAAAATGAATATGAATCGTTTCAAAATAATCAAATCAAATAGTGAGCAGATTTCAGATTTCACAAGGCATCATAATCTTTAGATTAAGAATCGTAATCGAACTGAATCATTGAACACCCCTAGTTCATCATTGGTTCATCCGCTTGAATTGATATCGAGTTTTAGCCTTGTGAAAAGTCGTTCTTCTCAAAGATCATGATAACTGACGTCATGTTCTCCTCCACAGCTTGTCATGGATAACATCTCTGATTTGAGCCTCAATAACACCATCTCTGGTTGGCGCCGTCCACTGTGGTATAATTTTGAAGAATGTGCGGTAGCGCCGTATGGGTTTGTCTTCTATTTTGGGGTGAAAGTCTTCAACCTGGCTGTGGGGTTCCCAACAAATGTCCTTGTGATGTGGCAGATTTTGACGAAGAAGAGCGAAGGCTCAACATCTGACATCTTCATTTTCAACCTCTCCATCCTGGATGCATTCTTCTGCCTCATGACACCAGTAGACATGGTCAATCGGCTTTACCTCGCCAATCAAGGCATCTGGTACTTACAGCGTTTTGCCTACGGGCTGAAAGACATGGCGCCTTTATTCCTCACCTGTATTTGCCTGGACCGTTACATCGCCGTGGTCCACCCTATCCTATTCACCGGTATCCGTGACAACCGCATCAGAACTGGGGTGTCTGTGGCGGTTTGGGGAGCCATCCTGGCCTACGCGTTGACCAAGTGTATCTTGGGGGTGTTGAGTGCAAACGAGGTGTTCAGCGGCGTCATCCTTTCGGCGTTCTTCATCATGGTCTTCTGTAACTTGTCCATCCTCTGGGTCCTCAGGAAGAGCGTTGCGGGGAAAGAGACAATGAACCCCGTAAAGAAGAAGGCCTTCAAAATGGTGATCATCCTTCTCGCCATCATCGTGGTGAACTATCTTCCTCCGGTGGCTCTCATGCCGTTTGCATCCACGTACTCGTTTGTGACGCTGTTCTGTAAGATCGGCACATCCGTGTTCTCCATCATGGACTTGAGCTGCACCATTGAACCTCTGCTGTACATCTCGAAGGTGGATCGATCTGCGTTTTGTCCATGTCTGAATGGTCCCTCAAAGAAACCTGTGAATGTCAGTGTCTGAAACTCGGAGAAGACCGCCTGTTGTTATATGCCTTGAGAGTCTTGGTCCATCTGTCTAATTAGGTAGTTCTCAACTGGAGGGTCGCATGTCTGTTCACAGTATATGTTTTGAGGGGTGAATTAACGGCTGCCAAGAGCTTGAAACATCAACTCTCAATAGACATTTTTCAATTGTACTTACTTCATAATTTAGCTGGGCCTGTGTAGCTCGTGGTACATCTCAATGTTTGATTTTAAGAACAGTTTTGCTAATGTTCGATGAACAATTCAGGTAATGTGACGGGTCGCCACTTGATGTTCAATGTAAAATCTGACAACCAATGATTAAAAGCACTGCTCTTGATATTAACATGTTGATTTGGTCTGTTTTCTGAGTTTTGTGCATTTCCCCAGACGTTATCTGTTTGCTTCTTTTACATCTGCTCATTCACGGCTAATTCCTGATGTTTCACGGCTAATGACACTCTTTATAGATTGATCATTGGACTCTGAGAATATGAAGACAGAGTGAAGATTGTCTGTAAGATGAACTGCTGAACGATTCTTCACTTGTTCTTCTTGTTTTGTGTTCTTTATACAATCAGGTAATCTCATTGTGTTATTTCTCACAGATTAGATACCAGGTTTCCCGATGCATAATTAAGAACATAACGAGTCACTAATGAAGATGTTAATTAAAATGTCTGGGGATTAATTAAGACCTGGCTGAGGTGACACAGATGGTACAAGCTTGTAATCGTGTAGAAGATGCTACGAGCTTAATTATCATGAAAAACATTTACAGTAGGTGGTCACGTGACCTCCTGATGTCATCAGTCTCAATCTTTGATTCATATTCTATATGCTTTTAAAAGTAACATTTGCTGCTGTATTTTACACATAATATGAATAACAATGTGAGCAGGTTCTGTTACAGTGATTTAATGTTTTTATTCATGTTTAATCAGATATAAAACAATATATTAGCATCTTATGTCAATGCTCTGTTGATTCATTAGTAAATATGAGGTTCATATAATGATGGTTTGTATCGTGAATATGATTCACCCATTAAATTAACACCATATCTCTTCATTTTAACAGCCATTAAATCATGTTCAACAATTAACATAATGAGTGCAACTAAAAATTGAGACATTATTGACAAAACCTCAAATGTTGAAATCATTTTGTTTATGCAATTGGAAAAAGTAGTTCTGTCATTTCCATTAACAACTGTGATGAAATCTGTAGAAAATGTTTAACGTATGGTAATTTTGGCACACATCTCTCTAAGACTTTCTTTGCTGGCTGGTGGACCGTTAACTGATGTCACATATCCAGGGTACCTGTGATAAAACTCCGGCACAGGACAGGTGAGACTCATCTTTGTTTCATCAGGTGAAGAGATCAGCGGAATCAGTTTGGCATGAGCATAATCAATTTCATATCCCTCAAATATAAGCCCCACCCCCCATGCATCAAGCCCCGCCTCAAGCAGCTGAGACACTATTTGGTCGCCAGCACCAGCTCCTCGTAGTCCCTCTTTTCCAGTCGGAATATGTCACTTGAGAGCGGTTTACGGGGAACCAGGACAGTGAGTCCGGGTGTGTTGGGAAATGGCGTGAGGAAAGCAACATGACCGTCATCTTCCCAAACCCTCCACTGCTTCTCCTCTCCACAGACGCAGCAAATACTCGGTGGGTAAATGGAAGAGGCTGCTCGTGCTGTCAGGGCTCTTAAGAGTAACAACAGCGGCCCCTGGAGTCCACGGGGAGTTAATGAAAGATAATTGTAGATATTTAAGCTTGCTTAAGGAAACAGCAGTGCTAATAAGACAGCAGCAGAATAATGTTAATGTTTGTGGTAAATTTAGCACTTTATTCTTTGTTTCAGTGTAAATAAATGCTGCATCAGAGACTCTTTGCCTCTGTCATGATGACATTCGGTGCATGTCTCGTCTTCTGTCGGCTGTGTACAAGAATCCACAAATAACGAGACAATTGTTGCAGTGTACAGGTGGCTGTTGTTGGTTAAACAGATGAAACAAAGGAAGAAAAATTAACAAAGTATGCAAATAGTCATTTTAATAAACCATACACCATTAAAAATCTGTCAATCTTAAATTCGACAATATTCAATTTCTTAAAAAGTTTACAATAACCAAAACTGATTTAAATAATTCAAAACAAAAGTTTGAATAGAGTATTTGAATAGTCTGTGTGTTAAGCAGTTTGAGCTAAATTGGCTAAATAAAAAATTTATATTTGAGGAAAACAAATACAATGCTGTAAAGCAGGGGTATAGATTCAGGGTAGGGGTGGGGTAACACCCCAAATAATCAAACAGCACACACCCCATTATTTTTAGCATAGCTGTAAGCAATTTTTGCCATTCTATAAGATGAGTCTTGGAATAAGCCACGCCCTTCTTTCCAAAATCCAACACATCCAAGACACCACTACGACTGACAGCGAGCAGAACAACGGGGTGGACAAAAATGGTTGGCCAATAACAAGGTGGACTACATGGACTACAGTCTGGACAATAATGGGGTGGACATAAGCAGAATGGACAGTAACAGGGTGCACAATACTGGGGTGGACAATAACAGAGTGGACAGTAACAGGGTGCACAATATTGGGGTGGACAATAACAGAGTGGACAGTAACAGGATACACAATACTGGGGTGGACAGTAACAGGGTGCACAATACTGGGGTGGACAATAACAGAGTGGACAGTAACAGGGTGCACAATACTGGGGTGGACAGTAACAGGGTGCACAATACTGGGGTGGACAGTAACAGGGTACACAATACTGGGGTGGACAATAACAGAGTGGACAGTAACAGGGTACACAATACTGGGGTGGACAATAACAGAGTGGACAGTAACAGGGTACACAATACTGGGGTGGACAATAACAGAGTGGACAGTAACAGGGTACACAATACTGGGGTGGACAATAACAGAGTGGACAGTAACAGGGTACACAATACTGGGGTGGACAATAACAGAGTGGACAGTAACAGGGTACACAATACTGGGGTGGACAATAACAGAGTGGACAGTAACAGGGTACACAATACTGGGGTGGACAATAACAGGGTGCACAATACTGGGGTGGACAATAACAGAGTGGACAGTAACAGGGTACACAATACTAGGATGGACAGTAACAGGGTGCACAATACTGGGGTGGAAAATAACAGAGTGGACAGTAACAGGGTGCACAATACTGGGGTGGACAGTAACAGGGTGCACAATACTGGGGTGGACAGTAACAGGGTGCACAATACTGGGGTGGACAATAACAGAGTGGACAGTAACAGAGTGCACAATACTGGGGTGGACAGTAACAGGGTGGACAATAACAGTGTGGACAATAATGGGGTGGACAGTAACAGGGTGGACAATAACAGTGTGGACAATAATGGGGTGGACAGTAACAGGGTGGACAATACTGGGGTGGACAATAACAGAGTGCACAATACTGGGGTGGACAGTAACAGGGTGGACAATAACAGTGTGGACAATAATGGGGTGGACAATAACAGAGTGGACAATAACAGAGTGCACAATACTGGGGTGGACAGTAACAGGGTGGACAATAACAGGGTGGACAATAATGGGGTTGACAATAACAGAGTGGACAATAACAGAGTGCACAATACTGGGGTGGACAGTAACAGGGTGGACAATAACAGTGTGGACAATAATGGGGTGGACAGTAACAGGGTGCACAATACTGGGGTGGACAATAACAGAGTGCACAATACTGGGGTGGACAGTAACAGGGTGGACAATAATGGGGTTGCCAATAACGGGGTGGACAATAACAGTGTGGACAATAATGGGGTGGACAGTAACAGGGTGGACAATAATGGGGTTGCCAATAACGGGGTGGACAATAACAGTGTGGACAATAATGGGGTTACCAATAACGGGATGGACAGTAACAGGGTGGACAATAACGGGGTGGACAATAACAGAGTGGACAGTAATAGGGTGGACAATAATGGGGTGGGCAAAAACAGGGTAGACTACATGGACTACAGGGTGGACAATAACAGAGTAGAAAATATTAGGATTGACAATAACAGGGTGGACAATAAAGGGTGGACAGTAATGGGGTTGCCAATAACAGGGTGGACAATAATGGTGTGGGCAAAACAGGGTAGACTACATGGACTACAGGGTGGACAATAACAGAGTAGAAAATATTAGGATTGACAATAACAGGGTGGACAATAAAGGGTGGACAGTAATGGGGTTGCCAATAACAGGGTGGACAATAATGGTGTGGGCAAAACAGGGTAGACTACATGGACTACAGGGTGGACAATAACAGGGTGGACAATAACGGGGTGGACAATAACAGAGTGGACAGTAATAGGGTGGACAATAATGGGGTGGGCAAAAACAGGGTAGACTACATGGACTACAGGGTGGACAATAACAGAGTAGAAAATATTAGGATTGACAATAACAGGGTGGACAATAAAGGGTGGACAGTAATGGGGTTGCCAATAACAGGGTGGACAATAATGGTGTGGGCAAAACAGGGTAGACTACATGGACTACAGGGTGGACAATAACAGGGTGGACAATAATGGGCTATACAATAACAGGTTGGACTACAGGATGGACAATAACGGGGTGGACAATAACAAGGGGGACAATAACAGGGTGGACAATAACAAGGGGGACAATAACAGAGTGAGCAAAAACAGGGTGGATGATAACAGAGTGGACAATAAAAGAGTGAGCAATAAAGGGTTCACAATAACGGGGTGGACAATTAGTGGATAAATTAACCACAACATGGTCTGTGAATTATACCTATAAACATTTTTGTTAACTTATATTGATGATTTTATTTCTGTTAACATAAATATATTGAATATATTTTTAAATGACATGAATTGTCACTATATCTTCCCTTCACAGGGTGGACATGTTATGGTTGACCACATAAGACTAACACCACAAAATAAAGGAACACATAAATAAAATTAAAGAGTTACAAACTTCAAATAATTCAAAATATTTTTGCTGAATGGATGATGTCCACCTCTAGTGTGTGTAATGTCTTTTCATAAGATGTATCTTCAATTAAAGGTCATAGTATTATGACATAACATGGTGGACAGTATACAAAGGGACAAACAAAAACCTCCACTAATACTATCAGTGTTCAAATGACATATTCACCATCAAATAGTACATGTTAGTGAGCAAATGTAATAATAATAATAATTCCTTAGATTTATATTGCGCTTTTCTAGGCACTTAAAACGCTTTACATAGCATAGGGATGATGATACGATGGCAGCCATAGTGTGCTAGAACGCCCACCACACACCAGCTATTGGTGGGGAGGAGAGAGTAGAGTGATGTAGCCAATTCAGGGATGGAGATTAATATGAGGCCATGATAGATAGGGGCCAATGGGGGGAATTTGGCCAGGACACTGGGGTTACACCCCCACCCTTTACGAGAAGTGTCCTGGGATTTTTAATGACCACAGAGAGTCAGGATCTCGGTTTAACATCTCATCCGAAGGACGGTGCCCCGTCACTGTACTGAGGCATTAGGACCCACACAGACCGTAGTGGTATTGGCCTCCCTAATACCACTTCCAATATTAAACTCAAATATGTTTGACTTGCAGCTCTGGGGACAATGCAAAAGTACTGGGGACTTAAATGTCACAGGATTGTAGGAATGACCCTTAAACAGAAACTTAAATGGCAGGAACTTTCTCCAGCAGTGTTGTACCTTCTGAACAATGTGCCAAGAATGAAAGAATACACAGCACGAGTCTTCAAAATCATTCACTGGCTGACTTATTTTCATACATCCAGAGATGCTGGAAAAGAGAAATAAGAGCAAAATGAGTTCCGTGTACCGAAC
The DNA here is from genome assembly GCF_025860055.1 of Xyrauchen texanus. Lineage (NCBI taxonomy): Eukaryota > Metazoa > Chordata > Actinopteri > Cypriniformes > Catostomidae > Xyrauchen > Xyrauchen texanus. The sequence goes on from NC_068282.1 coordinate 50,626,149, forward strand.
TGTTCTTCTACACTATCATCTCTAATGACGCTTGTGAGAGTCGCCATCTGCTGCTCGGGAAAAGAACTGCACGAACTGTAACGTCAGTCTCGGCCAGCAGATGGCGACAAAGCTTAAAGAGAAGAGAAGCTCATGATCACATTGTCCACGAGATGAAGATCTGCAAGAAACATACAGAGTTTCAGATGAAAGTCAACTCTATAATAAAAGTAGATTTCAACCAGAAGGCTGACCTGTGTTCTCAGAAGAAGAGTAGTTTTCATAAATGTCAGGTCTGGACAAAGTGTCACACGTGTTTTAAATGTTATCAATTTATTAATTACAGTATTTGTCAGCTGGTAACAATGGTTTCATATATGTTTAGTTACCGTTTACACTTTTGCTGTTTCATGCATTTGCATTATTATACATTTGCATTATTATACATTTGCATTGGTTAACTTTTGCAGTGACAACTTTTCTTTTATACTGTAGTGGGACAACATGCCTCACTATCACAACAGGACAACAACAACTGCATCTTTTTTTATTGGGAAATAATAATGGAAATGTTTAGCAGCTTATTAGTATCCAAGACATTCAGGTTTGTGTTTATACAGTAACTGACTTTAAAATATAAACCCAACTTGAGTAATATTCGCTGGAGTAAAAAGGGTGACATCAATGATGACTCCTTGATATGACACTATTATTGTTATTATATTAAATACTAGAACTAGTGTAATTTACTACACACAATGCACATTTACGCCAGGGGGGAAACAGCATCTGCCTTAAAAACAAACTCCTACTAATTAAATGTAGTCATTGATTCAGTATATTCACTTATCCTCATTCATTATTATTTCCTAATCTTTAGAAACTTGAGTAAAGTTCCTGGTTTGTGAACTGGTGTGATCTGGTTTAAACACGCCAGCTTCTAAAAAGATCACACACCCTACATTGAGTCTCACACACACACACACACAAACAGACACACACACACACACACACACCCAACAGTGAGTCACACACACACACACACAAACAGACACACATGCACACACCCAACAGTGAGTCACACACACACTTACACACACACACACACAACAGTGAGTCTCACACACACACACACAAACAGACACACATGCACACACCCAACAGTGAGTCACACAGACACACACACACACACACACACTCCCAAATGACTTTTTCTGTCTTAAGAGTCTGTGAAAGGAGTCAGATTAGTGTGTAAACACAAATGTTGTACATAAATGTATAATCTTGAAATGTCACTGTGTATAACAGACTCGGTTTATACGTTTAGTTTTATAAGTTGCATACGCTTCAGTTTGTCTCAGTGAGTTTGAAGCTCCTCAAGTGTCCCTCGGATAAAGTCTGAGCAGATTTAGAAGATCAGTGAGCTAAATATACAATCCCTGAATGAGACTAGAGCTACTCTCTCTCTTTAATGCAGCGGTCTGTTACACGCTACTTTACATTTATATTACCAGTGACTGTGATATATCATCATCAATATCAATGACATACAATACTCCAAAGAGACAAACCTGGAGCCTGTCTTAGATCACATAAGCACACTTACACTTTAATCCCTTAATGAACCTAATGAAGCATTAACCCATTAAACTGATGAGCAATACAATCCATCCTTTGTAACACATTCAAGTTGTGACTGAAACTGCTTGAGGGTCTTCACTGTGAAATTCGGAGTGTCTCACGAGAACTGGAGGAGTTTGTCCTTCACATTGTGTTGATAATCTGGAGTTCAATTTACAAATCCTCAAAACCAGACTCAACACACACTCGTCTTCTCTCAGTTCCTCAAACAAATTCACTTAATGACTTTAACAGCTGGTTTTACTCATAGAAACTTAACTGCATTCAAGGTTAACTTTTTTTTGAACGCACGTTTCCGGGGAATCAAACCCACGAATTTGACTTCACAAGAACATGTTCAACCAGTTCAGCAACAGGAAACATTGTAAAGGTTAGATGTGGTAACGTGTTTGTTCCATAGTCGTGCCATCTCTCAAACTCCGTTTATGACTGGGTAGTTGACCAATAAAATGGACATAAATTGTATGTATGGGCAGAAATATTGGCACCCTTGGTAAATATGAGCAAAGAAGGCTGTGAAAAATATGTCTTTATTGTTTATCCTTTTGATCTTTCATTCAAAATATTCACAAAAATATATCCTCAAATAGATATCAAACAATTCCAAACACAACACAGGTTTGATCAAAAAACAAATATCTTTGTCAAATATATGGAGTGGTGATGGTGTAGTGGGCTAAACCACATAACTGGTAATCAGAAGGTTGCTGGTTCGATCCCCACAGTCACCATCATTGTGTCCTTGAGCAAGACACTTAACTCCAGGTTGCTCCGGGGGGATTGTCCCTGTAATAAGTGCACTGTAAGTCACTTTGGATAAAAGCATCTGCCAAATGCATAAATGTAAATGTTAATATGCATGGCATAATTACTGGCACCCTTTTATTCAATACTGTGTGCAACCTCCCTTTGCCATGATAACAGCTCTGAGTCTCCTCCTAAAATGCATAATGAGGTTGGAGAACACATGAAGGGATCTGAGATCATTCCTCCATACAGAATCTCTCCAGATCCTTCAAATTCAGAGGTGCACATGGTGGACTCTCCTCTTCAGTTCACCCCACAGGTGTTCTATGGGGTTCTGGGGACTGGGATGGCCATGGCAGAACCTTGATTTTGTGGTCAGTGAACCATTTATATGTTTGTTTTGGATCATTTTCCTGCTGGAAGTTCCAACCAGGGTCCATTTGAAGCTTTCTGGCAGAGGCAATCAGGTTTAGATTTTTTATCTGCTGGTATATGATAGAGTCCATGATGCCATGTATCCAAACAAGATGTCCAGGAGTTCTGGCACAAAAACAGCCCCACAACATTAAACCACCATATTTAACCGAGGGCATTGGTATCCATATCTGGTGTTTGCTGCCAAAAAGCTCTGTTTCTGTTTCATGTGACCATAAAATCCTATTTGAAGCTCCAGAAGTGTCTGACAAACTGAAGACGCTTGAGTTTGCTGTTGGATGAGAGCAGAGGCTTTTTTCTTGAAACCCTTCCAAACAACTTGTGGTGATGTATGTGGCATCTGATTGTAGTTCTGGAGACTTTCTGACCCCAAGACCCAATTAATGTCTGCAGTTCTCCAGCTGTGATCCTTGGAGCTTCTTGAGCCACTTGAACATCCTCCTCACTGTGTGTGGAGACAATAGAGACACACGTCCTCTTCCAGGCCGATTCTAAAGATCTCCAGTTGACTGGCACTTCTTTATTATTGTTAACTTTTAGCCACTTCCCATTTTCTGAAGCTCAACAACTTCTGCCGCACATCAGAACTTTATTCTTTGGTCTTACCTGTTGTGATGGATGATTATGGCTGTGTCTTGACTCCATCCACAGCTGGTCTGGCTCCTAAACAGATGGTGCACTCTCCTAGCCCGAGCCCAATCAGCCAGTGTGTCCTCCCGGGCCTAAAAACCCCATACTGAATCCTATCTGGCTAAGCGGAAATATGATCATGGTCGAGCGAAAACTAGAGTGAACATCGGCAGAGACCTTTGTTTGGCGTTCTTCTTATTGGACAAGCAAACTTACATAACTGCAAAGCATGTGACATATAATGCCATAAGGATTGATCTGTGTCATTTTAGCTAACTTGACCTTGCCTGCTAATGCTGATGAATTGCAAGCTACCTTGCTTCATAACTTTCAAATAAATTCAGTGATCTTCTCTTTCTAATAAAAGTCAGGTATACAGGACAAATTTAAGCAAATATGCTGGTTTGTTGATCGTAGTACAACATATGACATCAGGGCTGGACTGGGAGGAGAAATCGGCCTGGGATTTTACATAGCAACTGGCTCAAAAGTTGTTGAGCACGGCACTGTTTTGTGGTCTGTTCTGCATAATGCGGCCGACCCACCGGCCCGCTCGGTTCTCCCGATGGCTAGTCCACCCCTGATCGGCCCCAAAGTGCGTCGGCCCACTGGGAAAATGCTCGGTATGCCAGATTACCAGTCCAGCCCTGTATGACATACAAAACATACAATAGTGCAACAGTAAAGTGTCTGGTATAGTTGGCTAGTATGTAGCTGTATGTTTGTATCAGTATGCTATGCTAGCTGATAAGTAGTTTTAGTTTAGTCTCAAAGTTTGAAGTAAATAAATCAAAACTGTCATTTTAATTATGCTACCTCATCTGTCAGCATGATGCCGGTGAATCACATTCAGTCTCTTTGTACGTTACGTCATTGTTTTGGCCGATGCTCGCTCGCGTCCCTATGGAGTGTGCGCACGAGCAACTGCTGCAGTTCACTTAACGGCCACTGGTGTCACTAATAACAAGAGTTTCTGAATCTTAAATACTGCACCTTTAAGGTGAGGGTTAATTTTATTTAACGTAATGGTTATAATTAGCAAAGCTGGGTAGTTTGTGTATGTAAACCAGCCGCCACTAACGGAGAGGAAACAAGGTGGACGATGAGTGTTTGAGCACATGGACAAGGTTGCTAGTGCTGCTTGAGCGCAATATACTCCAGCCTCCGTTGTTCAGGCCTAACTTTTAGACAGTTTTTTCTTTTTTAAAGTAACCTTGTTTTTATGATTGCTTTTAAACACTATTTATTTGCACATTGTGCACCTTTAATGGATTAAACATCTTTTTGGAACGCCATTCTTTCTCCTTGTGACCGCTCTGGTCACTATCACAAGCGTACATAAAGAATATGGCATACAGGCTCCCCACAAAATTTTTCCAATCGAAATGAGTAATTGCAGCTACAATATCAAGCGAAATAAACGTCACTTATAAGTTTTGTCATAATTATGCAGCCCTACTCTACACGCACGTCTAATCCAGATACAAGAGAAACATTATTAGAGGTACAAAGTTCATTTCTCAATTGTTTCTTCACTGATTTATTGTTAGCTATGATGCATTAATTCAGATTTGATGCTGCTGGGTTTTGATGGAGAAGCAGATCTGTAATTAAAATAACATTTAACTGTTTATTAACTGCATACTTCAGATTTTTTGCTGATAAATCCTCCAAACAGAAAAAAAAAATAATAGCTTATTTTGGGCTTGTTTTTCCAGACCAGGTTGCTTTTGTGAGTTTTGGCAACACTGCAGTTGGTATTTCACCCACCCCTTAGCGCGGAGCACTGTCGCTTTAAAAAGAACATTAACTGTTCTTTAATTTTGTTCTAACTGGTCACAATTTGGAAAGCAGGCAGCAGAACTTAATTAAAAAATATGTTTTTATTCACTGGTTCTTATTAGCACTTAGTTTATTTGTGCACTGTTGATCTAAAAGTACTTACTGTTGCTTGGCAAGTGTTACACTATACAACATTTTTGGTCTTGTAAGTTTATGCACTGTGGTCTGTGGAACATATTATTCCTCTATAGCATCTGCATATGGTTGAATGGCAATAAAGGTAAACTTGATGATGCCAAAATAAAGGGATGCAAAGTCATGAGTGGTGAAAGTCAAAGCAGGTGGTTCCAGATGTATATTTTCAGTTTATTTGTGTGGAGTATGTAAAACTTTGTATTTTAAGTGGTTCCATCCCTTAAAGGAACCATTTCAAGTGATTTTAATAATGAAAAAGTAACAATTTGGGAAAATTAGCTTGAGAAAAGTTGACTTCAGCTGAAAGTAGTTAGGGAGTAATTTGCATCCCTGAATATATTTTAATTGTATTTCTATCCGTACGTATCAGTTATTGTATAGTGCGCAATGTGGCTTGAAATTACCAAAACATGTAAATAGCCGATTTAAGACGGTTTTGAGAGATTGAGATTCATTAGGAGTTCAAAATCTTACTCCGCATCTGGATTAAGCGTTGAACTTAACGCTTAATCTTAAAAGTAAGATTAAGCGTTAAATTTAATTCTGACACCAATAGTGACATTTGACTGCAGGTAGACAACTCTGCTCTCAAGAGAGGACAAAACACAATAATTCAGTTGAATGGCATCTTTAATAGAAAACGGCAAAGCAATCGTACAAGCCAACACACCCCATCATGACAGATTGAACATGTTTAGCCAGTTTTAAATAGAGCAAAATAGCACAAGTGAAGCTTATTTACAAGCACAACAGCAAACGATTCAGTGTAACAACTGGTGAGGCCCCTTACTGGACGATTAGCGATTCAGAGTAAAAATGTGAATAGTGAATAGTGCAGACAACTTTCCAAGTAACAAACATCAGTGAGCTAACATGATGCATCTAAACCTAAAGTGAGAGCTGATGTCATCCTGGACTAGATCCCGTCCGTCTCAGGCGGAGCTGACCTTCGGTTTCTTGCGGTTTTTCGCAGCACGAACTTCCTCCATGAGACCTTTTAGGTACTGGATCTCGCGACTGATGGAATTGGCTTTGTCCGAGAGCTCACGGTTTCTCTTCTCCAGCTCGTCACATTCAGAATTGAGGATCTCGTGCTCGACCCGTTTCTTCTGTCGATACCGGGTCGCTGCGGTTTTGTTCTGCTCCATCTTCTTCAGTTTCTTCTCCACTTTAGGAGCGCCGGACGCGGTCTTCACACGGCTAGTGCCGACTGGTGCTGTATCAGGGTTGGGTTTGGAGTATGGTTTGGTTCTGGAGGAGCCCTCGGACTTAGGTGATGGTACAGGTTCTTGTTGGTGAGCTGGGGAGCCGGAGACTGAAATTCCGCTGTCGCTGTCAGACGAGTCGCCAGCGCTTACTTCCTCTTCAGGGGTCAGGACCACCAGGATGTGGGATGGAGCGAGATTCAGCATGATTCCAGAAGATTGGAGCACCGTGGAGGACTTCACCACAGACACATCGAGCACACCGCCCAACTCGAGAGTGTACGGCGAGGAAACGGGAGAATCGAGAGACGGCACTGGAGACGGAGGTTCGGACTTGATCTCTACAGACTCCAGTTCTGCTGGTTTTTCAGAGTCAGTTGTCGGTTCTGAGAGGGGAAGATCGAGAGGGAGCGTGGGCAGAGTGAGGACCGGGTCTGATGAGCTGAATGGAAGGGAATCGAGGTCCAGGTCCATTTCGGTGTCCAAACAAGCCAGCAGCTCTTCTTGAGAACTGGGCGGCTGGTCAGAATCACATGAGCCGATGATAGAATCCAGGTCAAAGTCGCTCAGGTCTAATTTCTCAGTCATCCAATCCATGCCAGAAAATGCTTCACCTGTCAGAATACGGATATTTCTTTGATTACAAAGAGAGGCAATAAAGCCATCCAATAAATCTCCACCACAATTACGAATAATTAGGGGTGGATGGTATGAAGAAAATCTCAAAATAAAAAAAGATTGTTTAACGCAAAGCCAGCTTCTATGGCTACTTTCACGGCGAAAACCAGGTTAAAATAACAGTAAACCTAAATACGTTTAAGATTCATTTTTACTAGAAATTTGGATTAAAAAACACAATTACAAGGTAAATTGATGTGGGATTTTAATGATCGATGCCAATATCCAGAGCAGAATAGCTGATATAATGCCAATACATCACAATTTAATATAAAAAAAATATTTATTTAGCAATATATACTCAATTTTACACAAAACTTTAACTTAATTATTAGATTAAGTGTTTTAGATGGTAGATAGTTATTTAATACTCAGTAAATGGGTTTTTTAAATAAACATTGCCTTCATAAATGTAAACAAAAAAAAAAAAAATATATGATATTAAATTCTGACTCTGATCTTCAATTCAAATGAGTGTAAAAATATGCGCACACCAAATATAATCTATATTAGCGAGCCATGCTGAGATACAAAATATGAATAGTATGCGTGTTTGTGAACATGTATAACTTCATACCGCCCAACCCTAACCACAATAATCTTAATGACTGATGTGTATGTTCAAGTGTGTTCACCATATCTCTGCTCTGGCTCAGATTGTGCTCCGAGCAGCTCAGACTCAGGAAGCCAGGAGAGCGACAGCAGCTCTGACTTACACCCTACAGAAGCGTGAGGACAGGGAGAGAGGGGCGAGAGAGAGGAAGAGTCAGCGTAAGAAGAGGACAGGGGCGATGAAGACCCCTCTGATAGAGCACTCTCCTCATCATCGTCCAGAAGGGGCCCAAAGGGGTCAGCCATCAGAGATGAGGGTCCCAAGAGCAGGGACCCCACATCCTCCAAACACATCGGGAACATTAGAGACATGACTGTGGGTCAGAGGGACTTTGTGACGGGGTTCTAGTGAGCTGGTGAACGGTGCGATTATGCTGTCTACTGCAGCAGAGCTGTGGGTGATCACCACGAGAGACCTGAAAGAGAAGAAACACATGATCAACTCTTACAACTGATTTAAGACTTAACATATTCAGAGTTGTTTGTAGAAATTACAAACATACCACATTATTTTCCCTCTGACGTTTTTAAAGGTTGTTACAGTAATGTTTAGAAACAGGGAAAGGAATTTCTGGCACTGGAACAGGAAGTTCCACCACTGACATTTACTTTCGCATCATTAATATTTAGCAAATTAAACTCCTCCTACCAACAACCACTCTTGCCAGGAAATCCCCGCCCCTGCTGACAACATTTCCTAATTTGGTCATAAAAGCGGAAAGCTCCGCCCTTTAGTTCCTATGCAAGATGACGCAGTCCTCGCGCCATTTCCAGTGCCCAACACGCAGAGAACCGCGCGCGCGCCATTTTGAGGTGCCACGTTGCCGCGCGACAGGAGATCATAAAAGTTTATTTTATTGTCACAGCAAATATTTTCTATTTATCAAACACGTATCATAAAAGAGTATTTTCGAAAAGGTCAAAAAACGGGACATAACTGTAGGTCAGAGGGACTTTCCGCAGTAGCCGGCTAACCAAAAATAAAATAATTAAATTAAAATTCAGATGCGGTTGATTATTTCTGAAACCTCAATCAGGGCTAGAACAACAAAAACAGAGAGAACAGCTTTCTAAAAGTTGAGTCTGTGACATATGGTCCGACATGATCACCAAATGAGACTTCAAATGCTGACAAATACTTACGCCATTTTGCCAAATAGAGCCGGTGCACTTGACCGTTGCACTGCCGATCAGCCGCTGCGATTTCTGCCGCTGCAAGCCGCTAAACTGCCATGTTTCCCGCAGGGAGAGGCGCGCGCAACAACTGGAGATAACTGTGAGAGGAAACAGAGAAACGGCAGCGATCCCGCTTATATACTCACGCATTACACCCACACAATCACCTTCCGCCTCTCAAACCTGCTCATGTCACTCCGCTCATATCTGGTTGCTGATTGGTTGCTGAGCTTGTCACTATTCAGCAACAAATAGGAACCAAATATTTACGTTCTCGTGAAATGTAGGTCATGTGATTGAGCTAAGACAGGACACACAGGAAGACACACAGAAGGCAATATTTTAAATATAATATTTTAAGAATTGTAATTAATAGATCAGATTATATTGCAACGAGATTTCTTTTCCTAAACTAGATTTATAAAGTTTGTAAGTTGGATGTTGGCTTGAAAAAGCCTTGTCTGAAAGTAAAAAAAAGGTTACAAGCATGGGGTTTTACAGACAGACAGACAGCTAGATAGATAGATAGACAGATATATATTTAGACAGACAGCTAGATAGACAGACAGATATATAGTCAGACAGACAGACAGCTAGATAGATAGACAGATATATAGTTACAGACAGATAGATAGTCAGACAGACAGACAGCTAGATAGATAGATATTTAGACAGACAGATATATAGTCAGACAGACAAACAGACAGCTAGATAGATAGACAGATATATAGTTACAGACAGATAGATAGTCAGACAGACAGACAGCTAGATAGATAGATATTTAGACAGACAGATATATAGTCAGACAGACAAACAGACAGCTAGATAGATAGACAGATATATAGTTACAGACAGATATATAGTCAGACAGACAGCTAGATAGATAGTTAGACAGACAGATAGATAGACAGACATATATATATATAGTCAGACAGATAGATAGATAGACAGCTAAATAGACAGACATATATATATATAGTCAGACAGACAGACAGCTAGCTAGATAGATAGACAGATATATAGTTACAGACAGATAGATAGTCAGACAGACAGACAGCTAGATAGCTAGATATTTAGACAGACATATATATAGTCAGACAGATAGATAGTCAGACAGATATATAGTTACAGACAGCTAGATAGATAGTTAGACAGACAGATAGATAGACAGCTAAATAGACAGACATATATATATATTCAGACAGACAGCTAGATAGATAGACAGATAATGGTATTAATTAATATTTTAATTATAGTCATCTCCTTAATAATTGTGATTACTTATGAAGGAATGTAAACACAAGGCCCAATGCTATAATACACATGAAATTATATAAAAAAAGAATACATTAAGAGAACATTCACACTCATATAAATCCTTTTATTTTATTTTGACACAATCACCTTTGCAAAGACACTAAACAAGAAGAGCACATGATGTACTGTATATATTCAAGAAGAGTATACGCAGTTTAATAAATTGTACAAGTTCCCCCTCTAGCTACCATTTAAAGAAACCTTTCTGTTCACTGTTGTACAATAAACAAATACTCCTGTCACTCCTCACATCAGTTTATCAGGTCCGCTCTGACACCTCGTGGATCTTCTTTGCAAATGTGGTCTTTGATTCTTTGAGTTTCTGGTAATCTTGTCCACTGAATAACATGCCAATGCCTTTCAGAATCACCAGTTTGTGTTTTCTGACATTTCCCACTTCTGTGTTCTTCATTTCATTGAGGTTAGAGGGACAAGACATCCCGATTTACCCAGGAATTCTCTGAAAAATTTTAATATGTCTCAGTTTCAGCTGTTAGACTCACTGACTTAAAATCAAGTTACAAGAGGTGGTTAGAGACGGGGAGTAGCAGCGTTGCTACCCCGCAAAATGGGACATTCACTTATCATGTTGCATAACATAAAGCAAGGAGAAGGGAAAACAATTAGCCGCGTTTCCATTATTGGGCCAAATGAGGGTGTGCTAGGGCTGGCTAGTGCCAGTTGCATTCACATTGCCACCTCTGGGCTTTCTTGGGGCCAACAGTCAATGGCCTGTCGATTGCCCTTGGGCCAAACAAGCCCAACCGGGAACTTTCCATGGTTCTGCAATCTTTCATAGAAGGTATGCTGGGTCATCGTTCCGCTGTTAGTGGAGAGACCACTCGGGACAAGTTGTTGAGTTGTCAATGCTAACTTATATTTCACAATGCTAACTTATCGTTTACATTCGATATAAATGCATTATTCTAGATAACTCTATAACATGAAACTCTATAGCTTCCCTATTGCTTGTGAAATGGGAGGTGTGGGACATTGGCTCCGCAACAGCGTATTAAGGGCGGGTTTTTGGGCAACACAGCAGAGTTATTGGCCAGATGGTGGGAACGCAGAATGATTTTGGTCTTGCGGCTCGAGGTTCAAGGTTATTGGCCCCGGCTGGCTACTTGATAGCCCTGGCTCGCACTAGCCCGATTGTGGAAAAGCGGCTATTGTTTTTACCAAGCCTAAATCAAGCTACTCCAATACTGTAGTTGGGGTTGGATGTCCTTGTTCATAATGCCCAATGCATATGCATAATGCCAAATTGCTACTGACAACCTGACCTTTGACATTGAAGCCTAACAGATCTTGAGAATCAGCATCTTTTGGGATCAAGCTCAATCCACTGACTGTCCCTCATGGACACTGAAGAGGGCGCTCAAACATTATCCTGCTCTTCACTCTTATTTCACATCTCTAGAGAATGCACCAAGTGTAATCAGAGTTCTTGGAGAATCCAGAGTCTGAAATGTGAATTCTCCACAATCAGCTGACCACCTTCTTTACTATATGGATAACAGTATAATTAAATATTACTACAGTAAAACCATGGTTTCAGTCCAAAAATAAACAACAAACAACAACAACAAAATGGTTAGCCTACAACACTCAATATTGCTATTGAAAAAACACATTTTTACAGTATTTATTAATCTCTGTCCATGTTAGTTAATAACAATACAATTGTTCATTGTTAGTTTCTTAGTTCATAGTGTATTAATGTTACATTAACATATACAACTTTTGATTTTAAAAACATGTTACTATATGTCGAAATTAACATTAACCAAGATTAATAAATGTTGTAAAAGTATTGTTCATTGTTATTTGAAGTTAACTAAAGTGGTTCACTAATGTCAACAAATGTTACAAATATTGTTACCACAATAATACAATAGTAAAACCAGTTAAACTATGGTAGTTGCTTAGTAAAACCATAATACCCACAAAATTATGATTTTTATTAGCATAATTTTCAGTGTTTTCACTCCGAATATCATGGTTAAAATATGGTATAATTCTGGACCAAAGACAAATAATAGCAGAGAGTCTCCATGTTTCACTGGATTAAAAGTAACTTTATTTCATGACAATATTAATTTCTCTCAAATTATACTTTACTAACTCCAAAGAAAGTGAAATTTAATTCACCATAATACTTTTCTAACAGACAGAAAATGACCCACGACAGCGTGTCTCACTTTCACGACCCGGTCATCAGGTCGAATAGGGAGCTGAAGATCTGAAGGCCCAGATATCTCCTACGAAATATAAGATCAAACGGGTGTGACGTCATTTAGAACAATATCTGTCCAAAAAGACGTGTTTTTGCACCAGGAAAAAGCTGAACCAGTGGCTGTTACGGGATCTGTCCCTCAGAGGCAGAACCCTACTGTCTAAGGCAGAAGGTTTATCACGGTTAACATATCCAGCTCTATCTCTGTATGTGGACAAAAAACATATTACTGAGATTGACAAGCTTCTTTTTAACTTCTTATGGGAAAATAGAACTCATCATGTGAAGAAGTCTGTTCTAACAAACGACTATGGAAAGGGTGGATTAAACTTTATCGATTTCTGTACTCTTAATAATACTTTTAAAGTAAATTGGTTGAAACATTTCTTTAAAAACCCTAATTCTATTTGGAATGTCATACCATGTCATATGCTGTCAAAACTGGGTGGGTTGAGCTATTTCTTAACCTGTAATTATAATATTGATAAAGTCCCGATAAAAATGTCAGCCTTTCACCGCCCGGCCTTCCTTTCATGGTCTCTTATTTTCAAACACAACTTTTCACCCAACAAATATTACATATGGAACAACAAAGACATATTGTTTAAACACAAATCTTTATTTATTGATTACTGGTTTAATAATAACATTATTTTTGTTGACCAATTATTTAACAGGGATGGTTGTCTTTACTTTTATAATGAGTTTCTAGAAGAATACAAAATTCCTGTGTCTCCTGGAGATTATGCCAAAGTCTTTGGAGCAATTTCTTCTGGTGTTTCCATGTTATATAGAGCTCAACCAAGATTGGACACACAACAAATAACTTTGTTATCGCTGACTAACACTTCAGTTGGTAAGATTTGTTTTTCTTGTAACAATGGTAAGAACAATAAACTAATTAGAGCCCGGTTCAAAACAGATATTATCACAGTCCCATATGTGGTTCCATACTGGAATACATTTGTGAAAAACATTGACTGGAAGAAGGTCTGGCTCTTACCCAACCGATATTTGCTGACCAACAAAATTAGATAAATATCGTTTAAAATAATTCATAAGTTTTACCTGTCTAATGATCATATTGTTAAAAAATTTAAAAAAGACATTGATGTAATGTGCACTTTCTGCTCTATGAGTATTGAAACAGTTACCCATTTGTTTGGCACTGCCCTTTTGTCCAAAGTTTCTGGTCTGATATTTGTAATTTTATTGCAGAAAAAATTGAGAAAGATTTCAAGTTGTTTTGGAAGGATGTTCTTTATGGCCTTTATGACCTCAACAGAACTAAGACTAGGCCTAATGAAACTTTCATTATTAATCTCATTATTCTCTTGGCAAAATTTTACATTCATAAATGTAAATTTGCGCATTCCAAAACATCTTTTATTGCTTTTAACAATGAGGTTAAGCAATATGTCAACACGCTTAAGTATTCTCTTAATCAAAAGGCAACAAAAACTGTGACTGTGTGTAAACAATTTGATATCTTTTTGTAAATCCATACTTCCCCTGGCAAAATGTGATGATGTGAGTCTTTTGTTTATGTTTTGTTTATGTTAAAACACCCGCAATGTTGGAATCTGCACAATGTATTATTTTTATAATGGAGATGAACGTTCCTGTAAACTGTGCAATTGTTGAATAAAAAAAAAAAAAAAAAGACGTGTTTTTGCCTTCGTTTCGGTGGTTCGTAAAAGCTCGTCTGGGCGAACTTTTAGGAAAACTTCTGACTGACTACTAAACCCCCTCTAACTGCCATTGGTCCACGTCATCGGTAGGTGTGGCCTTAAGCTCCACCCACCTTGAGGCGATAGCTGATTTTGTTTATGTTGTTCAGTCATCAAGATCACACCGTCGTGAAGCGTTATTAGTGAGATTGGTACAATCATTTAGTGTATGGACATTTTCCAAGACCACGTCATGCAATTTTTGCTTTGTTTTATTTGTCTACAAAAGGAATCAAATCTACTCAAATACTCTAAAATGCAAATTCACACATCTGCCCAAAGTAACGTAGCCTCATCATCATTCTTTAGTCTTTATTCTGCACATTAACACTTTATATGCTCATCTTTGCAGCAGTTTTAGTGTCATCATAAATGATAATATACTGCATATATGCATGGCTTCATGTTAGCGCATAAGCATCATGTCCAGTATATTACAGTATATTATTTCAAATCGAGTGTTTGAAAGTGTTAAGTGCCTTAACTCATAAGCGCAAAGTCCCTGAATGGCCAAGAAGTTTTGGTATTTTCGTCTAAGCGTGCTGTTGACATAATAGAAACAAATGTGAAAAAGGGTAAAACAGATAAACCTGTCCTTCATTGCGAAGTATGCACTCAGGGAAAGTTTATCCAAACCAGGAACAGAGAGCCTGATGTAAGAGCCAAAGCAGCTCTAGAGTTGGTGCACACAGATATAGCGGGACCAGTAGACCCAGAGTCCAGAGATGGGTATAGGTTTGCATTATCATTCACTGATGATTATTAAGATTAAGATTCAACTTTATTGTCATTGTGCACAGTACAGGTACAGAGCCAATGAAATGCAGTTGTTTTCGCATATCCCAGCTAAGCTGGGGTCAGAGCACAGGATCAGCCATGAAACAGCGCCCCTGGAGCAGATAGGGTCAAGGGCCTTGATCAAGGGCCCAACAGTGGCATCTTGGCAGTGCTGGGGCTTGAACCCCTGACCTTTCGGTCAGTAGATGACTGATGCATTTTTCTGGGGCAGTGGTGGCTCAGTGGTTGAGGCTCAAGGTTACTGACCAGAAGGTCGGGGGTTCAAGCCCCAGCACCACCAAGATGCCACTGTTGGGCCCTTGAGTAAGACACTTAACTCCAGGTTGCTCCGGGGGGATTGTCCCTGTAATAAGTGCACTGTAAGTCGCTTTGGATAAAAGCATCTGCCAAATGCATAAATAAATAAATAAAAATAAAATGTCAAGAAATACAGAGAGGCAGTTGGCAGCCTAATATATCTAACTACAGGTACAAGACCAGATCTGAGTTTTTGTAGTAAGTAAGATGTCACAGTACTTTACTGAGCCAACAGAAGAGCAATGGACTACTGTGAAACATGAACTGGGCTATCTGAAAGGCACAACCGGAAAAATAGTTGATTTACAGGAAATGTGATAAGGAGAAACTGGGATTACATGCGTACAGTGATGTAACTGACAGACGAAGTGCAACGGGTTATTGTGTAAGCCTAAAAGAGAATGGAAAAGCCCACTGTTGCATTATCCACTTGTGAGGCAGAGTATATGGCGTTAGCTGCAACCACACAAGAGTGTATGTATCTAGTACAGCTATTAGAGGGCATTGACGGACATGACTACACACCACCTAAGGTTTATGAGGATAACCAAAACGCAAGGCGTTAGCAAAAAATCCTATAAACAGACAGAGATGTAAACATGTTGGCATAAAGTATCATTTCGTGAGATCAACTGAATGATGGGAAAATAAGTTTGGACTATTGCCCAACAGACGAGATGGTGGCAGATGTGATGACAAAACCTGCAGCAAGATTGAAGTTGAGTAAGTTTACAAAGTTCATGTTTGGAGATTAACCATGTATGGGTTTACATCAGTGGTTCTCAACCTTTTTTAAACAAACGCCCCACTGACCTCTTCATGATCCTCTTAACGTTTTTGGTAAAAAAATAAACTGAAACAGAAGTTTCTTATTGTATTTAAACTACATGTAAAAGCCTCAAGTTGAGTAATATTGTGTTTGGAAAAAAATGCAAAAACACATGGATTGTTTGAAAGGTATTGCAAATGTATTTAGAAATTCAAACAAATTCAGGCTCACACACAAATTTTTTTAAGATGAACCAATCACGTGAACAATAACGTAACTAACCTAAATGGCCAATGAAAAAGCAGCGGTCGTTCGCGCACTCAATTAGGCAATATATACTAGGCTTCAAATTTGAATAGCCTACAAACGGTCATTTGATTTCAAATGACGAACAATGACGACAAGAAGAACATTGTGAGAGCAAGTGGGGGGGTCAATGGAGGTTCTTCTCTGGCACCGTCTCCGTCCTGTTATACTGCCCAATGCCAAACACAGCACATTCATAAGAAGTTGGTAGTGTAAATGAACTGTATGTAATGAATTAGAAGAATAGAAATGTATTTACATATTCCATTTATATGCATGGAAAGTGTGGTTCAGGAAATGGATGTATGCTCCGTTAAATTATAGAGACTGTACGTCAGGGGTGTCCACACTTTTGTGTGATGATCTACTTTTAAATGAGCAACTCAATAAGATCTACCAAGTAAAAAACACAGTTTCATTTAAAATAAGAAAATGCTTGTTGGGACTACTGCATGTATCCCTACATGGAATTCATCTTGTAATTAATAAACAAATATATAATAATGTTCAATGTTGATATCATTCAGTTTTAACACTAAACCCAAAACACCTACAGCACAATAGATTACAATAGTCAGGGCATTTACCAGTAAATATTGACCAGGCCATGTTTTGTTTATTCAGTTGCCATGACAACTAGGTTTGCGCATACGCGCCTAAATTCGCGCGCTGTTCTCAGAAGTCCTTGGAAGGCGCGTATGTGCAAACCTAGTTGTCATGGCAACTGAATAAACAAAACATCGCCTGGTCAATATTTACTGGTCAAGTGCAAGTCAGACACTAAAAGAAGGAAAGACATTATATTAATTTATTTTTATTAAAATTTAACTAAAGTACATTTAATTTATTTTTATTAAAATTTAACTAAAGTACATTTAAATTTTGTGCGATCTACCAGTCGAGGCGATCGACGTATTGGGCACCCCTGTACATATTATTAATCACTTTAATTTACTGACACACAAATCATGTCAAGTATTACAGTGATTGTACCGGCACATACTTCACTTCTACCAGCGATTTGATTTAGCAACATTAAATTAATATATTTACAAACTAAATGAAAATAATCATAACAATGTGGTAATAAAATCATATCAAATCCAAACATTAACGCTCTCCTACTTCCACTGGCTCCTTTTGCTGTGACTTCATAATAATAATAATAATATTAGTTGGAAAAATGAACCATGAACTCTAGAAAGTGTAACACTTATCTCATAAATGTCGTCAAGGACATTATTGGATGTTCTGTAAATTCTGAGTTTGGACAGGAACTTTATTACCAGCTGCTGGTGAAATCTCCAAATTGCAAATGCAGGAACTGAATTTAGACTTTGCGCTGAGTTTAGAGGTAGTATTGAAATGTTTTAGTGCAATGACCACATTTTTGGGAAAATAGCAAATTGTGCTTTGCAGCACTTCATTTACATACAAAACACCCACAGCAGCATGTGCACAGATTTCAAACAAACTTCTTTCACGTTGTCATTATTATTGTTTGTAGAATTGAGGAAAATAATGAATTTAATCCATTACAAGGCTGTAACACAACAGAATGTGTAAAAAGGGAAGCGCTGTGAATACTTTCCGGATACTCTGTATATGAACTCTTTTGTAAATGTCCTTGTTGAGCAAGAAATACTGAAGAACAGACTTTTATAAGAATTTTGATTGTACCATTTTAGAATTGTGTATTAACTTGAATTTTCTTTCAATACACTTAATGACTTCAAACAAAAAGAAACAGAAATAGCAATTTTTTTGTAAATATATATATTTCTTTTATTTGATTTAAGCTGTATGTATCAATGTGATCAGTTTTCGTAACAGTTCATTAAAATATTAAACATGGAAACCAGAAAAATTAAAAAGGAAATTGCATAATGTGTCTGATATTTTCTGCCATTTCTTAAAAAATCTGAAGCTTTTTATTTGTTGATTATAGTATCGATACCGAGGTACCAGCGCTGGTATCACACTGAAGGCAAAGGTTTGGTATCGGAGCAACTCTAGTGTGTATGTGCGCACGCATGTGTGAGAGAAAGAGTGTGTGTGTGCGCTGAGAGTGTGTGCGTGAGAGACGTTTTTGCTAAAAACTGAAACTAAATTCGGATTAATTTGGTTAAAAACCTTTTCAAGGGCGTCAACGGAATAGAAGTATTTGGCCAAAGGAGCCGAAACATTACAGTCCTCTAAAATATGTTTAACAGACTGTGGCTCTGACGTGATGCACATATGGGTGGATTTTCCCAAACGTAAAAATGTGTGTGCGAGTCTTGAGTCCAGTTTCAGTCAGGAGTCATTTACCCAGAAACCTTTGAGCATTTACTGAAACAGGATGGGTCACAAAACACGCCGTTTCTCATCGGTCAACAAGATGCATCGTTCAAGAAACTCAAACAATCAGATTCATTCTGCAAAGTCACATTTGACAATAAACATCAGCACGTGTTTTATTAGTAAAATGGAATAACTGCATCAATGACGGATCATTCCGAGTGAACGTTCCCAGGAAAGCGTGTTATTGTCATTAAATGCTCCTCGAAGACACTAAAGATTTGAAAAATATTCTTTCTGAAACTTTTGGAACTCTTCCTCGGTGAAAACAGATTTCTCCTTTGGTTTAGAGTCGGGCAGATCCGGCTGATGACACGCACGACGACCGGAATTCTGCTTTATGATCTGAAACATAAATCATTTAAAACATCGGTACATTGTATCCCAGCATCATCACATATAACCTGAATGAAGGCGTAACATGACCGCGAGCTCACACCTTTGAGGAGTGGCTGGTTTGTGTTTTGTAATCGGTGCTCAGGAAGTACTCCAGATTTGAGGTCAGCTGACTCTTCTTCTGTTTCTTCCTGTATTCATCTGAGAACAACAAACAGCAGGGTTAAACTCTGAAGAGTAATAAAGAACTGATGTGTCCCGTATCAGAGCAGGAGTCTCATGATCTCACTCACCCAGAGCATATTTGATGTGTTTGTCTTTAACTGTAGTTTTACTCTTCGCTGCTCCTCTCGGATTCTTCAGTCGACGGATCTGTTTGTGAACGCTCTGTTTATTAGAGCTGATCCGATTCATCAGTGACGCTTTATGAGGACTGTTCTGCTGCTTACGCTTCTGTCCATCTGCACGCACGCACACACACACAGAGAACGTTTATAACAATATACATGTATTTGGGGGGGTTTGCCGTTTGAACATCTCAATTTAACCTGCTATAGTTTACTTCCACATTCCAAACCCAGGGGCTGTTCTTTAACTTTAGTTTAAAGGCGCTGCAAGCGATTTTAGCCACTCTCAAACTTCCACAAAACTGAATTAGCGACACACTCGTCTTTAAAAAACACCCTCCAAAGACAGCATTGAGACAGTAGCGCCCTCAGCTAACAACTGTTTTGAACCTGAATTTGGCTTTAACCCTTTAATGGGAATTTCACCAAACACTCTTGCATTCTCATGTTTTAGCGACCCGGCATGTATATCTGTCAAAAATGGATCTACACAATTCCCAGATATTTTTAAAATATTTTCAATGAAATTAGAAAATAAAATATATTTTGAGATATTTTCACGGTTTATTTTGTATATGTCAAAGAGAACCTGCGATAAATCAGGACAAATCAAGAACAGGATTCATGATCTTCACACTGAAATTTAATGAGACGCATCTGACTGTCAAAATCATATTGAGATACACGCGTGTATTTTCTCAGGCACTTATTGAGTCTAAATAAATGCACAACTTACATTATTTCAGTAGTACACCCAAATGACACGGTCATATCGTGTTTATGTGTTGTACTTGCTATAGTTGACTTCCATGTCGCTTCTTCATCAAATCTAAATCAAGTCTATCAGTGAAACGTCAGCGCCACCTTGAGTAAGAAACAGTATATTATGTATGTGTGCGCACATATGAAATACTGATAATTCACCATTAATGCACAGAAAATCAATGTGATCGTGTTTATTTGTATGAATATAGTACTCATTTCTCTTGAAATAAACAAAGAAATAGATATCCTGTGATATTAAACTTATGTAGATATGAAGTAATACAAATATTATTTATGGAAGTGCAAAAAAAGAAAAAAAAATACATTATTACACATTCCAAGGGTCTCTAATGACCCTATACACTTTTGGTATTTAAACCATTATAATTGTTATTTTATTTTGCTATATTTTTTGCCCAAAAATGGATGAGGTCCAGGGGATGAAATGAGGTCCCGGGTCTCTAAAGACCCAAGGAATGCATTAAAGGGTTAAAACTACAACTCTGTCATCATTTACTCACCCTCATGTCATCCCAGATATATGTGACTTTCTTCTGCTTTAGACAAATGAAGATTTTTAGAAGAATATTTCAGCTCTGTAGGTCAAAAAGTAACCCATAAGACTCCAGTGGTTTAATTAACGTCTTCTGAAGCGATCCAGTTGGTTCTGGGTGAGAATGGAACAAAATAAAACTATATTTTCCAAAGACGTTCAGTGAAAAAGGAGGTTTTTTTGGTCTGTTCTCACCCAAAGTCCTGAGTTCTGGTCACCATTCACTTACATTATATGGACCAACAAACCTGAAATATTCTTCTAAAAAATTTCATTTGTGTTCTGCTGAAGAAAGAAAGTCACACATCTGGGATGCATGAGTGTGAGGAAATGATGGGAGCATTTTCATTTTTGCACGAACTATTCCTTTATATTAATTTAAACTTCATAAGTCTATTGAGCCCCGTTTTAACCTACTGATGAAACTCTAGGATTGCCTTTTACATACATTTTATTTCCACTAGAGACTACTTACATTGTCTGTATTACTCGTTTACTCTTCGCAGTATATTTTATTTTGCCATTATGCAGCTATAAACGCTTAAGGTATACAAATGAACATCTGTTGTCATGCCAATAAATGACTCCAAAAACATAATTAAACAAAGAAAGAGAGAAGCCAAATGTATGTTTTTATAAATGAGATATATAGTCTATCAAAGTCTCATAATAAATATCTAATGTGACGGATACAAACACAAGTTTTACTGTCGTCTTCAGTGGCGAACAATGACTTTAATCGGCTGTGTACGCAAATGTTTACCTTTCTCGTTGAATAATTCAAGTCCTCTTCGGATCAGTGATGCTGACATTATAAAACTGTTGAATTTAAATGGAAACACATAGAGATAAACAGATTAAAGTACTCGGTGTTTTCATACCATGTGAATTCACTGTGTGTTTCGCAATAAAGGCTCCGCCGTGAAACACGAACTCCAACAGCAAAGTTCCGCCAGCAAATCCACCAACAAACATCAATCATTTAATAACAAAGTTTTGATTTAATGACGAATATTTAAAATTAGCTAAAGTGTATTTTTAGCTAATTTAACATTAGTTCATCAAAAAGTACTTACGTAAATGTCTAGTTTTAAGTGAGTTCTAGTGCTCTTATTCCAATACATTAAATTGGCTGTTTTCTTTTTCCGATCACAAGTGTTTATACTCGCATTGGCTTATGTTTTTAGCGGATTGTGTGATTTTTAGCATTTTAAATTAGAAAGAAAAAAAACTGCAAAATAAAAAAACAAGTGGCTCATAGTGAGAAGATGACATGGAGTAACGTTGATATCTTTAACAAGCTCGAGACAGAACACTCGTATTTAAATGAACGAGAGAAATCGGAACACCAAACATGCCGGATGTAGAAACAGTAGTCCCGCCTTACAGACATCGTCCGTCAGTCAACTCGAGACCGCGCATGCGCATCAGCTAGAACAGTCTGGAAAATAGCGTTTAACGCGTTCTGAGCTAAATAATTGTTTATGATACCATTGTTCTCATATTTTAAAAGTTTATTTGAAATATGTTCTCTGATCGTAATCTTGACCAATTGGTTTAAAGATTTTTCTCTTTCCCCATTCACGTAGATAGAAGCTCCACTTGTTTACATAAAACGCCGCCGAGTGGACTGACTTGCCTGTAGCCTCTTTGGCTAAAAGAGATGTTGTTTGATTATCTCTGTTCTCTTATCCATCTGAACTGGGTGTAGCTGCGATGTCTATCCAGACTACAGCTCTTGTCAACACTAAGTGTCTCTCGGACAGGGGCGGACTGGCCTTCGGGAGCACCGGACAGTTTCCCGGTGGGCCACTGGGTAATTTGGGCCAACCCATTACTAGGCAAGTCCATAATGTCAACAACCAAAAACAACATATTAAGAAAATGATGAGCTCTGAAAAATCACAAAATGACAATTAACTGTAAATTACAACAAATACAATAACAGCAGCATATATATATATATATATATCAGTGGCGGCTGCTGGTCTTTCAAAGAGGGGAAGCTCATTTTCGGCCTACATTATAAACTTATTTAAAAGTAAATTCTGCCCTACTTGTTTGACTGTTTCATTATGTTTAGTCACTTGAATGCGAGCACCTTCATTGATTGCATGCTCAACCCTGATCCTGCCCATGCAACTTAATCTTGCACATGCACTCACATGTTCATTGCTCTTTTCATGTCTTTTATATGCCCTGTCAAAGTTAGACAGATCTCCAAACCCCACTTTTGACCAAACAACACATCCATGAGATGGTTTCATCAAGAGGCATGGCCAGCAGTACATTTTATTTGTCACAGCACTTCCAGTCAGCCAGCTAACTTTGTCATACCAGGAGAGCTGAAAAGACCTGTTATTTTTCCCTATTTTTTGCACTAAATCAATCTTAGGTGTTGATCTGCCCTGCTGTTTAATTCTAATTTTTTCCTCGTAAGGAAGACTTTCAAATGGCTTCGCCAAAATCAGGTCGACAATATTAGCACCATCTGCCATCGTGCGCAGTTTCACCCGTACGACGCTAGCCTAGCCTACTGTATGAACGAACGAACGAACGAACGCTCTAAAACAAAATATATTAAACTTGGTAAAACTGAAACAAGGAATGTGGTGTATAATTGTGTGAAATGTATTATGCAAATTGACTAGCAATTTCGCCAAACAAATATAAAGAAATAGGTTGCAGCAGTTTGTCTTTCGACTACACTTGAGAAATCCGCGATGGGACTGAGCGCGAAATAGCTTCAGTGACTTCTTATAGTACAGATTCGCTGTCAATCAAAAGGAGATGCAGTCTTTCGACAGATCCTCCAATCATCACGCGGAAGCCCGGAGTCCGGGCCAGCCCACTCCTCATTCACCCCCAGAAGGTGCGTACACACTGCCAGCGACTTTATCGCTGCAGGTCGCCAGTGGCTGGCGGTGAAGTCGCTAGTGGGCGTTCCCACTACTGGTTGCCTAGTAACGTTTATAAATGACATTCACGGATGTCATTCCATTGCTGTTGACAGCGAATCGATTTTCTTGCCACTAAAAACAAACATTTTGGAGGGAAAAGACTAAATATAAATGGAATCAGTACATAAAATGCTTTATATCAAAGATGAATGAGAAACAAGGCGTGCTGTTCGCCATAGCGGCGGTTTATCTACGGCGAAAACGCAAATGCTGGTCTGTCTGGGTCCATAAAATCCCCACGATCTCAGATACACCTTTCCATAAAGTATTTTTCTTAAAAATGTCCTTGTACGTGGGAAGAGACATATCATAGAGCACTGGAACATTGCTAACAGCAAGAATTAGCCTTTCATCCATCTTTCCGTTACTGCAGGAGCTGAGAGAGAGAGAGAGAGAGAGAGAGATCACGTGAGCTCTCCCGTCTTCTCTCCTATTGGCTGTCGCTTCCGTTATTCGCTCTTCATTTGAATAAAGTTGAACTTGTCTCAACTTTGTCGCGTCGCTGGACACGCCCACATCTAGTCGCCAACGGTCGCGACAGCTCGTGTCGCCGGAAGTCGCTGTGCTTGCATTGAAAATGAATGGTATTGAGTCGCTGTCGCTGGCAGTGTGTACGCACCTAGAGACGCTGAGCATCCGTGGGCGGGACATAATCGCAGCATTTATCCAATGACCGTCTATTTTCGGAGCACTGAAAAAAACTGTTCATAGCAGCCCCATTGAAGTCAATGGACGCTCGGCTTCAACAGGGAAATGCACTGACGCTACGGGAATGTATGAGAAGTAAATCGAGTCAGCCGACCTGCTATATGTAATGTAGCTGATTCTGAACGAACTCGTCTTCGAGATGAACGCGTTCTAACGCATTTTTATTCAATAAAATTGTTTATACAATAGTACATATTTGACCATTATTTTTTTGACATTATAGGGGAAGCTGAGCTTCCCTTGCAGTCTTAAAGAAATCCCCACTGATATATATATATATATATATATATATATATATATATAGCATATATATAATCTGCAATCAGTAAAGATTTGAGCAGTACATGGTCATTTGCATAATATATTCATACCACAATTGGGCCAGTGGTGGCTCAATGGTTAAGGCGCTGGGTTACTGACCGAAAGGTTGGGGATTCAAGCCCCAGAACTGTTGGGCCCTTGAGCAAGGGATTAATCAACCGATAGTTTTTAAAATTGATACTAAATGAAAAAAACTCAAATTAAAATAGTGCTGAACTTTATTACAAAAATAAACAGTACTGACTGAACTATGAAAATGTATTATATATATTTTAAAGATATAAAAATATAAATATATATAAAAAAATGGAATTTTAAAGTCTGATGATTTTTAAATCGACGTTGTTTCCTTACTCCACCAGAGGGCGCAATAAATACATAAACCATTCAGCAGCCTTATATTATTACAAAGAACATTCCTGGCTGTTAAAATGAGCATTTAATTTTCAACTAATGTGCATAAAATAAATAAATAAATAAAATGTTTTAGTCGGTCCATATTCTCAAATGTGAAGTCAAAAGTAAAATGAGGCGGGAAACGCTTCAATAGACGGTTCACACGGTGTTACACTTGCACTGACTCCTCCTCCAGACTCAAGCTTCATAACAACAGTGAAATATCACATTGTGTTTTATTCAGTGGATCGCTTCAGAATGCAAGTGAATGGTGACTAGAACTTTGAAGTTCATAAAGCACATAAAGGGAGCATAAAAGTAATCCATAAGACTCCAGTGGTTTAATTAACATCTTTTGGGGTTGTTCATACCCAAACGGGTTTTCACCCAACTAGATTGCGCAGCCCTGGGCACTGGCCCCATTGGCCCGGTCAGTAATCCGTCCCTGGACACACCACACCTATAAAAAGAGAGAATATAATTTAGGTCAACATTATTTAATTTTACTTCCCACCTGTACTTAAATCAACTCAGAATTTGCATGTCCCGCCCCCGGACATATGGGTATAAAGGGAGGGAAATGCGTCTTTGGACCCGACCAGTTGTGTGATCAGCATATTCA
Source organism: Xyrauchen texanus (assembly GCF_025860055.1). Taxonomy (NCBI): domain Eukaryota; kingdom Metazoa; phylum Chordata; class Actinopteri; order Cypriniformes; family Catostomidae; genus Xyrauchen; species Xyrauchen texanus. The sequence continues at coordinate 50,652,030 of NC_068282.1, forward strand.
CTTCATCTCTAAAGGTGCGTACACACTGCCGGCAACATCGCGCGCGACAGCGACTCCATCCCATTCATTTTCAATGCGAGCACAGCGACTTCCGGCGACACGAGCTGTCGCGGCCGTTGGCGACTAGATGTGGGCGTGTCCAGCGACGTGACAATGTTGAGACAAGTTCAACTTTATTCAAATGAAGAGCGACTAATGGAAGCGACAGCCAATAGGAGAGAAGACAGGACAGCTCACGTGATCCTTCTCTCTCTCTCTCTCTCTCGCTCTCTCTCTCTCTCTCTCTCTCTCTCTCTCTCTCTCTCCTCTCTCTCTCTCTCTCTCTCTCTCTCTCTCTCTCTCTCAGCTCCTGCAGTAACGGAAAGATGGATGAAAGGCTAATTCTTGCTGTTAGCAATGTTCCAGTGCTCTATGATATGGATATGGTATATCCAGCCGCAGCTCTTGCACCAGCCGGTGGTACTCGCCGTGCTGACTCCGAGATTAATGGTTTTGTGGACCCAGACAGACCGGCGTTTACGTTTTCGGCGCAGATAAACCGCCGCTATGGCAAACAGCACGCCTTGTTTCTCGCTCATCTTTGATATAAAGCATTTGATGTACCGATTCCATTTATATTTAGTCTTTTCCCTCCAAAATGTTTGTTTTTAGCGGCAAGAAAAGCGATTCGCTGTCAACAGCAATGGAATGACATTTATGAATGTCATTTATAAACGTTACTAGGCAACCAGTAGTGGGAACGCCCACTAGCGACTTCTCCGCCAGCCACTGGCGACCTGCAGCGACAAAGTCTCTGGCAGTGTGAACGCAGCTTAAAAGCGCGTATGCTGTTGGATCTACGGCAGTACTTTAACTCAAACTTAAATAATAATTCCAAACAGTGTCATAGGACAGCTCCTAAAACAGAGCCAGAAAAACTCCCTTATTATTGTACTATATCATCCAAAAACAAAACATTTAGGAATTTAACATTCACCAAATAACATACATAGTTAAAAAAAAATACATTGCAATACCTTTAAATACATCACAATATAAAAACACAATAAACGTAACACATCACAAACATGCACTTCAACTGTTTATCACGTATCTGGCAACAGCTTACAACAACTGTTTTCCAACCCAGACACAAACCATCATTACGTCTGCACAAAATATCACACATTTAAATTACATCAAACATAACCAATGAAAGTTTGATTTACCTCAAACAAACAAAGAAATCACAGCCACCTTTCTGGTGAACGCCACCATTACTCCTTAGCCAATGCTACTCCATTCATAAAGAGGACATGGGACCAGAAACTACCGTACTCACCATAACCAACAGGCCTACCGTAAATACTATAGTGGTTACAGCATCACATTCACCCCCGCCACTGATCATCATCCCGTTGATATTTTGGTTAATGTTACTTACCACCTGTACTTAAAAAAATCTACAGTTCCTCCGATGTCCCTTACGAGAACTGATCAACTATATTAACCCACCATCTCCTCCATTAGACACAACTGATCTGGGTAAATTAAATGGGTTCGAATGCCTCCTGCTGTTTGCCGACTAGAAGTGATTGAACAACTTAATAAGAAATGTGAGATTCTTCTAAATCCACTTGCTCCACCAGATCTACGTCTGATTCACTGCATAACTCAGGTTCAGATCTACCTCCCACCCCTGGCAATGATTCAGTTGGCATCGCCCCTAACAACCCATGCTTCCTCTGATTCACTGTCAGAGACTGCATCACTATGATGAGTGGTACACAAGAGCCATACCTGAACATGTGATCTCTGAGGGCCGCGGGAAACATCTGTGACAAATCCTGAAAAACCACTTGTATGTGTTTGCAGAGGGTTAAAGCTTCCATTCCACACTATTGGGCACTTTACAGTCATCTTTACTAGCTGGGTTTCCATCCATGAACAGTGTAATACAAATAAGATCTGTGATGAAAATTACCCGAAGAGATTTTCACGCTTTGTTTTAGAATATAATTACACACAGTCATACCTCAAATGTGGATTTTGAAGCTGTTGTGTCTTTTAAAAATGCATGTTGCTAACATAAGGACTACAAAAATTTTGCATTTTCTAAAGAATGTAGCTCACATACTGATGGAAGTCGTAGTCCTTAATTAGCATTGCGATAGCAACATGTGTTTTTAGAAAACTCAGTAGATTCAAATTTACCATTTGAGGTATGAATGTGTGTGAACCCTCACTGTCCCACCACACCCTCAATGTCCCACCACACCCTCACCGTCCCACCACACCCTCACCGTCCCACCACACCCTCACTGTCCCACCACACCCTCAATGTCCCACCACACCCTCACTGTCCCACCACACCCTCAATGTCCCACCACACCCTCACCGTCCCACCACACCCTCAATGTCCCACCACACCCTCACTGTCCCACCACACCCTCACCGTCCCACCACACCCTCACTGTCCCACCACACCCTCACCGTCCCACCACACCCTCACTGTCCCACCACACCCTCACCGTCCCACCACACCCTCACTGTCCCACCACACCCTCACCGTCCCACCACACCCTCAATGTCCCACCACACCCTCACTGTCCCACCACACCCTCACCGTCCCACCACACCCTCACTGTCCCACCACACCCTCACTGTCCCACCACACCCTCAATGTCCCACCACACCCTCACTGTCCCACCACACCCTCACCGTCCCACCACACCCTCACTGTCCCACCACACCCTCAATGTCCCACCACACCCTCACTGTCCCACCACACCCTCACCGTCCCACCACACCCTCACTGTCCCACCACACCCTCACCGTCCCACCACACCCTCACTGTCCCACCACACCCTCACCGTCCCACCACACCCTCAATGTCCCACCACACCCTCACTGTCCCACCACACCCTCACCGTCCCACCACACCCTCACCGTCCCACCACACCCTCAATGTCCCACCACACCCTCACTGTCCCACCACACCCTCACCGTCCTACCACACCCTCACCGTCCCACCACACCCTCAATGTCCCACCACACCCTCAATGTCCCACCACACCCTCAATGTCCCACCACACCCTCACTGTCCCACCATTATGCTTTGGGTTGAAGAACAGAAAGATAGTTTTGTGTGTCTGTAGAGGGCGGTAGAGTCCCTACAGCTCTCAATATATTGCCCTTTAATAACTGCATAAAGCTTACGGAAATCCATGAAAAACAAGTTCATATGTTTGTTTTTTTTGGCAGCCTACACAATGTTTCACACTTAACAAATAATTTGTCCATATGCATAACTATTTGATCAAGCATAAATCAGACATTTAAGTCCATCACTGCAACACTGTAACATGTTTTCATCATTATGCTACAACTACATTCATTTAACTTAATTTAATCAAGATTTAATACGATTATTTTCATCACTCGCTAATGAAATTCAAAGCGTTTGAAAAAGTGCAACTTATTAATGTAAAGTTGTAACTGATTTTACAGCAGGTGGGCTGTTATAATTATGTTTTAAACAACATTATAATGTAGGTTAATCATTTGAATGTAATTAATAATAGTTCAGTAAGTGTACAAATAGACAATAATAGAAATGATAGTTCAGACACTCCATTAATGTATATTTTTGCAGAAATCATCCTGCTATTATTGATATTATATGAGCTCATATTCAGTATTAAAATAAGACGTTTGTATGTAATGGTTTTAGTGATGGAACGTTTTAAGGGAAGAAAAGTGTGGGGATTTTTAGAGAAGTTCTTTAAGAGAAGTGAGGCGCGGTTTCTCCAGAAGCGAAAAACAAACCGCAGGGTTTTTACCTTGTCTTTCTCTTCAAACTGAAAAAGAGAGACAGAGAATGAAAAAGGAAACCTTTTATGTGTCAAACTCTTGAATCTGTGATCGTGAATGTCAGTTGTGGTCCAGCAGGTATTGATTTGATGAGGTGAAGTCAAACAGCGCGCAGGTCAGTGTCTTCACTTATTTCTTTTTATATCTTTTGTTAAAAGGGGCCTGTAAAAAAGTTTTATAAATGAAAGTTTTAACCTGGAGAAAAAGACATGAACTCTTGAACTGCTGGAAAGCTCAAGACCGTTGGATGGATAAATGTTTTGCTCACTGCTCGATCTGTGATAAGAGATTGTGGAAAGAAGGATGTGACAGCAGAGGTGTGAGAGGATGTAGCACCCCCTTTTCTCGTAAACACAAAATGTGTGTGTGTGTGTGTGTGTGAGAGAGAGCGTGTGTGTGTGTGTGTGTGTGTGAGAGAGAGCGTGTGTGTGTGTGTGTGTGTGTGTACTGTATGTGTGTGTGTGTGTATGTGTGTTTTTGTGTGTGTGTGTATTATTATTATTATTATTATTATTATTATTAGAGCACTGTCACTGTTCAAGAGGGCTGTTATCTTGTTTTTGTTCTTAGAATAACAAAAATATCCCCCACACACTCACACACACACACACTCTCACACATGTTGTGTTTCCATGTTTTATGGGGACTTTCCATAGACATAATGGTTTTTATACTGTACAAACTTTATATTCTATCCCCTAAACCTAACCCTACCCCTAAACCTAACCCTCACAGAAAACTTTCTGCATTTTTACATTTTCAAAAAACATAATTTAGTATGATTTATAAGCTGTTTTCCTCATGGGGACCGACAAAATGTCCCCACAAGGTCAAACATTTCGGGTTTTACTATCCTTATGGAGACATTTGGTCCCCACAAAGTGATAAATACACGCTCACAGACACACAAACACTCACACACACTCACACACACACATGCACACACACACACTCACACACACACACATGTTGTGTTTCCATGTTTTATGGGGACTTTCCATAGACATAATGGTTTTATACTGTACAAACTTTATATTCTATCCCTAAACCTAACCCTACCCTAAACCTAACCCTCACAGAAAACATTCTGCATTTTTACATTTTCAAAAAACATAATTTAGTATGATTTATAAGCTGTTTTCCTCATGGAGACCGACAAAATGTCCCCACAAGGTCAAACATTTCGGGTTTTACTATCCTTATGGGGACATTTGGTCCCCACAAAGTGATAAATACACGCTCACACTCACACACACACACTCACACACACACACACACACACACACATGCACACACACACACACTCACACACATACACACACACACACACACACAGACACACACACACACACACACTCTCACACACACACACACACACACAGACACACACACACACTCTCACACACACACACACACACACACACACACACGCTCACACACACTCACACACACACACACAGACACACACACACACACTCACTTTTCTCTCAAAACACTAAACAGCAACAAAAACTACCTCAGGACTTTTCTAAACACCTGTTTGTCACTATAACTGCAAGATATTCCTGATCCATGAGATTATTGCATGTCATGTCTAAAGACTGATTCTGAGCAAATTCGATCTAATATTCTGTAACGTTTGAATTGTTGCATATTTATGTAGCTAATGAAGATCCCTGAAAGTGTTATTTATTATATAATTATTTGAGATAAAATAATAATTTATAATTTTCAAGGTCCTTCAGATGAGATGTTAAACCGAGGTCCTGACACACAGTGGTCATTCAAAATCCCAGCACACTTCTCGTAACGAGTAGGGATGTGACCCCGGTGTCCTGGCCAACCCCCCATTCACCCCCCATGGCCTCATAATAATCCCCATCCCTGAATTGGCAATAACTGTACTCTCTCCTCTCCACCAACAGCTGGTGTGTGGTGAGGGTACTGGTGCACTATGGCTGCCAGGTGGATGCTGCACACTGGTGGTGGTTGAGGAGATCCCACTATACTATATAAAGCACTTTGTGTGCCTAGAAATGCACTAAATAAATGTAAGGAATTATTATTATAAATGTTTTTTTAATTATGGTCCAACAAGTGAAAGGATAGTATTTGGATTAAAAAAGCCCCCTGTTGCAGGGTCTAAAGGCACCTGTTTTTTCAAAACAAAGGACACATTGTTTTTCCAAAACGCGCAGTGAGCCACTCTATTTCCTCGAGACTGAGCCATTGAATTAGCCACGCCCCCTCTATACAAAACTTGAACACCAAAGACACCAAATAAGCCGACATTGAGACCGACATCATGCAGAAACGGCTGTTAAAAACAACTGCAGTGAAATAGCACCCTCAACTGGCAACTGTTATGAACAACATGGCATAATAATGGCATTAAGCCTCAATAATTCACTGCAGCTACAAAACTATGAGAACATGCAGAATGATTGACAGATCGAAAGCATCATTGTCCACAGACACATTTTTGTTTGTTGTTTACAGAGTCTAGAGCTGTCACAGAGATATCTCATGACACTTATTTCAGTAATATTTCTTAGGGAGTAGGAGCATTTTTTACATACATTTTCATGAAAAAATGGCTAACAGCACCGTTAGGTGGGGCGAATAAATTCAAGTAGATACAGCTGCACACCGTAGATCTCCAAAATAGGGCAGGGTTACTCCAAAAGGGGGTGTCACTTCCACACACGGATAAGGTTAGGGGCTCCCTATGTTTTTAATGGCGATTAAAATGCCCATTTTTGGAGCAATGCCTTCAGCTATATCCTTCTCAATAAATGTGTTATGAAGAATGTTAAAAGTGGGCTCACATTGACTGATCCAATCACAATGGAGATTCGTTTGTTTATAGAATATGTGAGATGTTCTGACAGGCCAAATGTGATTGAAATGATGAAAAGTATAATCTTAATCTGTTACTCAAAAGAACTTCTTGCTGTCTTAATCGTATTTGCATAAATTGACAAATCTGCACGATACCCCTATAAGAGGTGTGCATGCAGTGAAAGGCCCCCTTGCCCCATTGGTTTTTCCCCCTTGCTTACATTATTATTTCTATTCACACAAATGATGTTACTCCATCATTATTTAAGAAAACAAAATATATTTTTTCAATCTTGATACACTTTACGACCAGAATTAATCTTCCTTATGGAGTGCCAATAGCCCCATTCTGCCCTAAATCTGAAGAAGGAAGAGTCACATCCCGCTAGAACAGGGGTGTCCACACTTTTGTGTGTGATGATCTACTTTTAAATGAGCAACTCAATAAGATCTACCAAGTAAAAAAACACAGTTTCATTTAAAATAAGAAAATGCTTGTTGGGACTACTGCATGTATCCCTACATGGAATTCATCTTGTAATTAATAAACAAATATATAATAATGTTCAATGTTGATATCATTCAGTTTTAACACTAAACCCAAAACACCTACAGCACAATAGATTACAATAGTCAGGGCATTTACCAGTAAATATTGACCAGGCGATGTTTTGATTATTCAGTTGCCATGACAACTAGGTTTGCGCATACGCGCCTAAATTCGCGCGCTGTTCTCAGAAGTCCTTGGAAGGCGCGTATGAGCAAACCTAGTTGTCATGGCAACTGAATAAACAAAACATCGCCTGGTCAATATTTACTGGTCAAGTGCAAGTCAGACAGAAACTAAAAGAAGGAAAGACATTATATTTATTTGTATTAAAATTTAACGAAAGTACATTTACATTTTGTGCGATCTACCAGCATTGCCTTTGCGATCGTCTGGTAGATCGTGATCGACGTATTGGGCACCCCTGACCTAGAGACCAGATTATCACAGAAAGTTACAGTAATGTGTAGAAGTATTGGGTCAAAGAGATTGAATCCCGTTCTAAAGGTACAGGAAAATGCTCAAGTCCCGTATCGAAGCTGCAAATTGCTCATGCGTCCACTATTGGTAACCCTAGGCAGTAACCACCCAGAACGCTCTCGCAACCACATGGCAATGCACTAACAACACTCAGAACACCTTACCAACGTGCTCATGATTGCCCTGGCAACCACCTACATCGTCCAAGCATAACTGCAGTGAGTTTTGCATGGGCAAACACTGCTCACTTGTTTTCGGTGTAGTTGTTTATGCTGTATGAGTGTGTATGTGGTGTGTTAATGTGGGCTGATTGCGGTAAAGCCTTACACAAAGTTTTTCCGACCTCAATAAATAAGAAACGAATTACGTAACATATTATTTGGTTTAATTAAAAACTGTTTTGGCTTCTAGCTGTTGCTGTCATTGGTAACGTGTGTGTTTTTGAGGGTATGAATCCCTCACAGATGATGAAGTGGTTATTTTGGCTTGATTTCCTGTTTTCTGAAGTATATGAGTTTGAGGCAGATTGACATTCAGACAGCAAAAATTACCTTCGACCCAGAATGAATTAAAGGATTTACATTATGTGCATGTTAATGTTCTACTTAATAACTGTTGTCAAAATTGTACAAGTATTTCAAATGTACAAGGCACATAAAACCCTCCAAATTACATTTGGCTTTCACACTTCCAGGCTGATGTTTTAAGACTTCCAAGCAAGGCGTTTGTCAATCCATCATTCAAAAGTAGATTTTTCTCGTTCATGTCTTGTGAAGAAAATCAGGTTTTTAAATACAAGCTGAAAACTGAATATGCTGTGAAAGTTCAGCCACTTTTCCGTTTGACCTGATTCTGTCATTTTGACTCTCATGTCACAGGGTGAAAGAGGCAAAAATGACAGATTGATACTGAAATAGGCATTAAAACGGAAAATAACCACGAGGTCACACATTAAAAAAGTGAAAATGAAGGGAAGTGATGTGACATCCAAAAAAGGAATTGATACAGAAATGTGACATTTAAACAAAACACATTCAATATTGACCCTCTGCCCAATTCTCTGTCACTGAAACGACATGAGTTATAAAAGCGTGCTGTTGTTAAACCTGATGTCCTGAAGACCAGTAAGAATATTGGCTAATATTTCTTCTGTGCATTCCAGCTGAACCTAAACCTAGTTATTCTGAAGAATGATCTATGACATTTCCTGTGTCTGTGGGATCTTAATCAGCAGTGCTTGATTAAACAATTACAAGATTTTTTTTTCTTTCGAGAAATGGGCATTACGTATAAATTCTTAGCATTATGATTTCTCAATCAAAATGGGAACTACTGACGTGGCTCTTTTGGTTATGATATAAGCAACATTTACAACACTGAAACCAGAAGTTTTCACATACAATAATGACAATTAAATACAATAAAATCCTTTCAATTTGCATTTTAAAGAAGCATTATTTTAAATTAGAAAATGTAAAGAATACTTTTGACCAGTAGTATATATATATGTATGTATTTATTTATTTTTTCTTTTCTTTTCATGGAAAACATATGTGTTCAGATGTTTTTTGAAGACAGAGAGTGAATCTGCCACATGGATGGAGTTGGGAAGGTCATTCCACCAACAAGGTACTGTGAAGCCAAAACTCCAGGAAAGTGTTTTGGTGCCTCTTTCTGTTGGCACAACAATGTACCGCACATTAGCCGACTGCTGGCTTCTGGTGGACACGTAGCTCTGCAGAATAGATTATATAGTTAACAGACACATTAGTAGTAGTGCTTGTTTAACATTTTCATGTTGAATTATTCAGTAAAAAGCATTCCACAATATAATATACAATAACAATAGATACATTTCTTCATTTAAAGTAGTTGTCCATAACATTTATGTCTTCATTCTGATCTCTCTCTCTATATACTCTGATTTCTCTTTTTGCACACTGATATCTCTATCTATACTCTGATCTGTGTATCTATACTCTGATATCTCTATCTATACTCTGATCTGTGTATCTATACTCTGATATCTCTATCTATACTCTGATATCTCTATCTATACTCTGATCTGTGTATCTATACTCTGATCTGTGTATCTATACTCTGATATCTCTATCTATACTCTGATCTGTGTATCTATACTCTGATATCTCTATCTATACTCTAATCTGTGTATCTATACTCTGATCTGTGTATCTATACTCTGATATCTCTATCTATACTCTGATATCTCTATCTATACTCTGATCTGTGTATCTATACTCTGATCTGTGTATCTATACTCTGATATCTCTATCTATACTCTGATCTGTGTATCTATACTCTGATATCTCTATCTATACTCTGATATCTCTATCTATACTCTGATCTGTGTATCTATACTCTGATATCTCTATCTATACTCTAATCTGTGTATCTATACTCTGATCTGTGTATCTATACTCTGATTTCTCTTTTTGCACACTGATATCTCTATCTATACTCTGATCTGTGTATCTATACTCTGATCTGTGTATCTATACTCTGATTTCTCTTTTTGCACACTGATATCTCTATCTATACTCTAATCTGTGTATCTATACTCTGATCTGTGTATCTATACTCTGATTTCTCTTTTTGCACACTGATATCTCTATCTATACTCTAATCTGTGTATCTATACTCTGATCTGTGTATCTATACTCTGATATCTCTATCTATACTCTGATCTGTGTATCTATACTCTGATCTGTGTATCTATACTCTGATATCTCTATCTATACTCTAATCTGTGTATCTATACTCTGATCTGCATATCTATACTCTGATATCTCTATCTATACTCTAATCTGTGTATCTATACTCTGATATATCTATCTATACTCTGATCTGTATATCTATACTCTGATCTGTGTATCTATACTCTGATATCTCTATCTATACTCTAATCTGTGTATCTATACTCTGATCTGTGTATCTATACTCTGATTTCTCTTTTTGCACACTGATATCTCTATCTATACTCTGATCTGTGTATCTATACTCTGATATCTCTATCTATACTCTGATCTGTGTATCTATACTCTGATCTGTGTATCTATACTCTGATATCTCTATCTATACTCTGATCTGTGTATCTATACTCTGATATCTCTATCTATACTCTGATCTGTGTATCTATACTCTGATATCTCTATCTATACTCTGATCTGTGTATCTATACTCTGATATCTCTATCTATACTCTAATCTGTGTATCTATACCTGATCTGTGTATCTATACTCTGATATCTCTATCTATACTCTGATATCTCTATCTATACTCTGATCTGTGTATCTATACTCTGATCTCTCTATCTATACTCTGATCGGTGTATCTATACTCTGATCTCTTTATCTATACTCTGATCTGTATATCTCTACTCTGATATCTCTAACTATACTCTGATATCTCTATCTTTACTCTGATATATCTATCTATACTCTGATATCTCTATCTATACTCTGATCTGTGTATCTATACTCTGATATCTCTATCTATACTCTGATCTGTGTATCTATACTCTGATATCTCTATCTATACTCTGATCTGTGTATCTATACTCTGATATCTCTATCTATACTCTGATCTGTGTATCTATACTCTGATATCTCTATCTATACTCTGATATCTCTATCTATACTCTAATCTGTGTATCTATACTCTGATCTGTGTATCTATACTCTGATATCTCTATCTATACTCTAATCTGTGTATCTATACTCTGATCTGCATATCTATACTCTGATATCTCTATCTATACTCTAATCTGTGTATCTATACTCTGATATATCTATCTATACTCTGATCTGTATATCTATACTCTGATCTGTGTATCTATACTCTGATATCTCTATCTATACTCTAATCTGTGTATCTATACTCTGATCTGCATATCTATACTCTGATATCTCTATCTATACTCTGATATCTCTATCTATACTCCGATCTGTGTATCTATACTCTGATATCTCTATCTATACTCTGATCTGTATATCTATACTCTGATCTGTGTATCTATACTCTGATATCTCTATCTATACTCTAATCTGTGTATCTATACTCTGATATCTCTTTCTATACTCTGATCTGTATATCTATACTCTGATATCTCTATCTATACTCTGATCTGTGTATCTATACTCTGATATCTCTATCTATACTCTAATCTGTGTATCTATACTCTGATCTGTGTATCTATACTCTGATATCTCTATCTATACTCTGATATCTCTATCTATACTCTGATCTGTGTATCTATACTCTGATCTCTCTATCTATACTCTGATCTGTGTATCTATACTCTGATCTCTTTATCTATACTCTGATCTGTATATCTCTACTCTGATATCTCTAACTATACTCTGATATCTCTATCTTTACTCTGATATATCTATCTATACTCTGATATCTCTATCTATACTCTGATCTGTGTATCTATACTCTGATATCTCTATCTATACTCTGATCTGTGTATCTATACTCTGATATCTCTATCTATACTCTGATCTGTGTATCTATACTCTGATATCTCTATCTATACTCTGATCTGTGTATCTATACTCTGATATCTCTATCTATACTCTGATATCTCTATCTATACTCTAATCTGTGTATCTATACTCTGATCTGCGTATCTATACTCTGATATCTCTATCTATACTCTAATCTGTGTATCTATACTCTGATCTGTGTATCTATACTCTGATATCTCTATCTATACTCTAATCTGTGTATCTATACTCTGATCTGCATATCTATACTCTGATATCTCTATCTATACTCTAATCTGTGTATCTATACTCTGATATCTCTATCTATACTCTGATCTGTGTATCTATACTCTGATATCTCTATCTATACTCTAATCTGTGTATCTATACTCTGATCTGCATATCTATACTCTGATATCTCTATCTATACTCTGATATCTCTATCTATACTCCGATCTGTGTATCTATACTCTGATATCTCTATCTATACTCTGATCTGTATATCTATACTCTGATCTGTGTATCTATACTCTGATATCTCTATCTATACTCTAATCTGTGTATCTATACTCTGATATCTCTATCTATACTCTGATCTGTATATCTATACTCTGATATCTCTATCTATACTCTGATCTGTGTATCTATACTCTGATATATCTATCTATACTCTGATCTGTGTATCTATACTCTGATATATCTATCTATACACTGATATCTCTATCTATACTCTGATATCTCTATCTATACTCTGATCTGTATATCTATACTCTGATCTCTCTATCTATACTCTGATATATCTATCTATACTCTGATCTCTTTATCTATACTCTGATCTGTATATCTCTACTCTGATATCTCTAACTATACTCTGATATGTATATCTATACTCTGATCTCTCTATCTATACTCTGATATATCTATCTATACTCTGATCTGTATATCTATACTCTGATCTGTGTATCTATACTCTGATATCTCTATCTATACTCTGATATCTCTATCTATACTCTGATCTGTGTATAGATATAGATACTCTGATATCTCTATCTATACTCTGATCTGTGTATCTATACTCTGATCTCTCTATCTATACTCTGATCTGTGTATCTATACTCTGATCTCTTTATCTATACTCTGATCTGTGTATCTATACTCTGATATCTCTATCTATACTCTGATATCTCTATCTATACTCTAATCTGTGTATCTATACTCTGATATCTCGTATCTATACTCTGATATCTGCTATCTATACTCTGATATGTCTATCTATACTCTGATATCTCTATCTATACTCTGATCTGTGTATCTATACTCTGATCTGTGTATCTATACTCTGATCTCTCTATCTATACTCTGATCTGTGTATCTATACTCTGATCTCTTTATCTATACTCTGATCTGTGTATCTATACTCTGATATCTCTATCTATACTCTGATATCTCTATCTATACTCTAATCTGTGTATCTATACTCTGATCTGCGTATCTATACTCTGATATCTCTATCTATACTCTGATATGTGTATCTATACTCTGATATCTCTGTCTATACTCTGATCTGTGTATCTATACTCTGATCTGTGTATCTATACTCTGATCTCTTTATCTATACTCTGATCTGTATATCTATACTCTGATATCTCTATCTATACTCTGATATCTCTATCTATACTCTGATCTGTGTATCTATACTCTGATCTCTCTATCTATACTCTGATCTGTGTATCTATACTCTGATATCTCTATCTATACTCTGATCTGTGTATCTATACTCTGATATATCTATCTATACTCTGATATCTCTATCTATACTCTGATCTGTATCTATACTCTGATATCTCTATCTATACTCTGATCTGTGTATCTATGCTCTGATATCTCTATCTATACTCTAATCTGTGTATCTATACTCTGATATCTCTATCTATACTCTAATCCATGTATCTATACTCTGATATCTCTATCTATACTCTGATCTGTATATCTATACTCTGATATCTCTATCTATACTCTGATCTGTGTATCTATACTCTGATATCTCTATCTATACTCTGATCTGTGTATCTATACTCTGATATCTCTATCTATACTCTAATCTGTGTATCTATACTCTGATATCTCTATCTATACTCTAATCTGTGTATCTATACTCTGATATCTCTATCTATACTCTGATCTGTGTATCTATACTCTGATATCTCTATCTATACTCTAATCTGTGTATCTATACTCTGATATCTCTATCTATACTCTAATCTGTGTATCTATACTCTGATCTCTCTATCTATACTCTAATCTGTGTATCTATACTCTGATATCTCTATCTATACTCTAATCTGTGTATCTATACTCTGATATCTCTATCTATACTCTAATCTGTGTATCTATACTCTGATATCTCTATCTATACTCTAATCTGTGTATCTATACTCTGATCTCTTTATCTATACTCTGATCTGTATATCTATAGTCTGATTTAGGTAGAGAAATCAGAGTGTATATATATTTAGATCTATATATACTGTGGTCTTTATCTTTACTCAGTATTTTCTGTCTATACTCTGATCTGATCTCTCTCTGTCTGTATTCTGATTGCTCCATTTAATAATGCTACATAAATATGTTTAAGTAATCATGACATGTCTTCATTGTAGATGCATTTCTAAAGACATCATTCTCTCTCTCTCTCTCTCTCTCTCTCTCTCTCTCTCTCTCTCTGTGTGTGTGTCTCTCTGGCATCATCAACCTTCAAAATTGCAGCATACCAACCTATTCATGATTGGACATATTACAAATTTATTCCTTTAATACTTCTGAATAGCTAATCCATACCTTCTGTTTCATATATGTACAGTATATGTATATGAATATAACATAGAACATTTCAAAAGTATTAGAGCAGAGTTTCGTAACATTTTTGATATGAAATGGCATTTTTAATTTTTTTGTGGAAATCACATTGCCTGTGGTTACATCTCATTTTCTAAACTCTATGCCAAGTGTTATTCTAAGAGCAAAAAGCAAACCGGACTACATCACTCTTGTGTGTTTGTGGCACTGATTGGCCCATTGGATTTACACTGGATTATACAGTTAACAGTGTGACCTATAAAACAGGTCATAATGAAATTAAACTATGACAGTGAGGGGAAAAATGCTGCATAAAGATAGTTTGATGAGCAGATCTGAAGGACTTTAACCATTTTTTTAATGAACAGCTAAATAAAATGAACGTACTTCAATATGAATCTATCTTGTTGTAATCGCTTGTCCGCCAATAATGGCACACCTGCCTATGTTTGCTGATACTTTCATAAGTCAAACTCAGTGATACAGCCATTTATCTGAAAACCATCAACTAATTTCAACATCAACTGACCATGTTGCTACTGATCCAAAGTTTTGTTTTTCTGAAAGAGTGAAATGAGAACAGCACACCTGAAACCGCCACAGTTGTTTTCTTACATTGACATGAGGGGAGGAATAACAGGTGCAGCACCTCCGATGTGTGGTCAGCTCTTGGTTTGTCTAAACTGATGAGAACTCAGTGTTGTCTTTAGGAAGCCTTAATCAGTATCATTCACTGTTCTAGTGATCCTGATGGGACAGAAACATTATCATTTGCCTGACACCTTTGGAGAGTAAGAAAGGATTTTGTGCTCTACACCTCAGATACTTCTGGTATAGATAGATGGATGATGGATGGATGATGGATGGATGAATGGATGGTTGCTAGAGTGTTTTGGGGGGGGTCTGGGTGGTTGATAGGGTGTTGCTAGAGTGTTTTGGGTGGTCTGGGTGGTTGATAGGGTGTTGCTAATTGGTTACTAGGGTGTTCTTGGTGGTTGCTTTGGCACTGCTAGGTTGTTCTGGGTGGTTACTAGGATGTTGCTATGGTGTTCTGGGTTTCTAGGGCTGTCCTTTGCAGTTGCTAAGGTTTTCTGGGTGGTTGCTAGGGAGCTCTGGGTTGTTTCTAGGGCTTTCCTAAATGGTATTAATTAATATTTTAATTATAGTCATCTCCTTAATAATTGTGATTACTTATGAAGGAATGTAAACACAAGGCCCAATGCTATTATACACATGAAATTATATAAAAAAAGAATACATTAAGAGGACATTCACACTCATATAAATCCTTTTATTTTATTTTGACACAATCAAACAAACCATAGATAGATAGATAGATAGATGGATGGATGGATGGATGGATGGATGGATAGGTAGATAGACAGACAGACAGACAGACATATGGACCGAGAGACAGATGGATAGACAGATAGATAGATAGATAGATGAGATAGATAGATAGATAGATAGATAGATAGATAGATAGATAGATAGATAGATAGATAGATAGATAGATGGATGGATGGATGGATGGATGGATGGATGGATGGATGGATGGATGGATGGATAGATAGATAGATAGATAGATAGATAGATAGATAGATAGATAGATAGATAGATAGATAGATAGATGGATAGAGCTGTGAAGAGGTTTCGTGGTATAACCACAAGCGCTTCTCTTGTGCTCGGAAATGTGAGGCCCCTTTTGAACCGCAAACTTACACAAAATGTAACATGTTTCCAGTTACAAGACTTTGAAAAACATATTTATTATTATGAATGTGAATAAGCATTTATGCTTTACTTTAGAGAGACCAGGAGGGAGAAAGAGGTAGATGGACTGAAAAAAGAGAGAAAAAGATAGCACATGGCTTCCCACTCGTTTCCTGCTCTTGAGTTTTAGCGTAAATGTCACCTCATCAGCCTTGCGGTTGGGTATCCATGATCTGTTTCACTATACATTACAGCCTGTGTGTGTGTGTGTGTGTGTGTGTGTGTGGGATGACAGATAGGGCAGTATCTACAGAGAATCGCTGTTCTTTTAACACTGAAGTGTGTTCTAGTGTTCACAGACTGGAACATGTGTGAACTGACTGACAGCGCTGGACTGAAATGAGACTGTGAAGTGGACCTCACACACAACAGGTATGTAACGCGCCACATGTCTGTTTGTACTGAACGTTTGGACACTTTTGACTCAATGTTTCTCATGATCTGAAGTGTAAATCTTCTCATTCGTTGATAACATTCAGGATGTCTTTGTATTTGAAACACATTCGTTCTGAAATATGAATATGGTTTTGCACTTTTCATTTTATGATTTAATTAAGTTCAAATGCAGATGACATTGTATAAGTTATTATTATGGGCTGTTTATCCAAACAGAAAAATCAAAGAAAATCAATAATTCTAATATTTCCACATCAACTTTTAAAACACGCATTGTAAAGACTTCCACATGTGATTTATACTGAAGTCATTATAATACTGAATCCTGAACTCTCTTTCGCACAACAGAAGATATCCATGACCGATGTAGCCAGAACGTTATTTTGAAATGTTTTATTTCATTATAATTGTATTATTATTATTATTATTTCATTTGAGAATCACCACGATGGACCACAGTTATTTTCCTCATAAACAATATTATTAATTAATGCATCAAGGCATTTAATATGTTACTTAGTGTGTGGTCACCTGATGATTGAAATAAGAATATTTTACTGTAAACATCAGTGAACACAAACAAATCACAAATCAATCTTTTAACTGATTCTGATTCAGAAACCGCTGAACTAACAGTGATGATGTATTTTGTAATTACAACTACAAGAGAATCAAACATGTCATAAATGTAACTCTCTCTCTCCCTCTCTCCCTCACCCTCTCTCTCCCTCTCTCTCTCTCTCCCTCTCTCGCCCTCTCCCTCTCGCTCTCCCTCTCTCTCTCTCTCCCTCTCTCTCTCGCTCTCCCTCTCTCTCTCGCTCTCCCTCTCTCTCTCTCTCCCTCTCTCTCTCTCTCTCTCCCTCCCTCACCCTCTCTCTCCCTCTCTCTCTCTCCCTCTCTCGCCCTCTCCCTCTCTCTCAGTTTGTGTTGTCAGGATATGATGTGTGCTGGAAGGAAAAGCTCATGATGCAGATTCTGAGTATGAATTCACTGAAGATGACGGTGGTGATGATGTCACTCTTTTATTCAGTTCTTTCAGATCAAAGTAAGAACTACACATCAGAGTACTTCTGTTGGGTTAAAAAAGTAACAGATTTGTCTCAGATGTTTCCGTTAAAATGTCTTATGAGACATAAAAATAGACAGAAATGAGTCAACTGTTGTGAATGTGGAGAGCACAGCTCAGATCATATATTGACCTTTCTTTGGTCTCTTGGCAAATCTGAGCACATTCTGAAACTCTAGAGAAGACATTTCTGAGATGTGAGGAGAGTTTTTCTCAGGAGAAACATCTTAGAAACATCTGAGAAACATCTTAGAGAGACTTAAAGCTGATGTGTTTCGTTTTTCCAATATTAAAATACAAAGTGTAACAATATCCTAGTTTAAATCCACTTTCCACACAGTTTTTTGATCGACAAAATGTGTAAAAAAAACGTTTGGGAAATTTTCCGTCTTCTGCCCGTTTCCATTCAAACGGCCTTTTATGGATAAAATCTGTCCTTAAGCCGTTTCAATACGGAAATGTGTGTTTATCGCTAATTGTGCATCTTCATTGAAATGAGTCAGTTTACTGTCTTTTTAATTTCACCAATAAAAGCAATCAGAGGAGGAGGAATAGCGATCAGAAGGGAGCAGTTGCTCTTCTGATGGGACTGTAATATCGGTCCTGATGTCGGTCCTGATGTTGCTCCTATTGCAGGTTGCCATCGGTTACGACCCGAAAGCGGATCATCATGACCCTGTTCAAGCTGGCCGCCAATAGAGGGGGAAACTTTCAGTCTCAGTATCAGGATCATCCATCGATGTGTGCACAGATATTAAAGAAAAATCACACTGAATCTTTTCTCCAGTATTGTGTATTTATTTGTAATTTTGTGCACAGAAATGATGTTTTTTTGTATTATGGGATAATCCAAAGACTGCCGTCTATTATTGTGAACGGTGTAGAAAAGAAACTTTAATAAATAAACGGATGTCTACAGTGGTTAAATGAATCACAAACAGTGGCCAATCATTTGCTCTCCTTGTACTTGTTGATGACCGGTGCATGATACGAGATATCTGTGTTGCACTCCTGTTAGTGTGATGATGCAGATGTGTGTGCAGATCGGATCTGTGCAGGTGTGCCGTTAAGATCAATCCATAACAGTGCAAGTAATGCTTCACGTACAAGGATGTATAACATCGTCATGATTAACACAGGCTAACGATTGGGTCAATTCTGTCACGTGACACTATATTTTTGCAATAATGGCAGTTTTCTTGACAAAAAGTGTTTCCAAACCAATTTTTCATGACATTTGAATGATCGGCATAGAGTTTGTGCGCTAGAGTTCAATGGCAAAATATTATGTCTTCACTTTTGAAATTTTAGCGATAATTTACGTTTCCATCAGCTATATCTGTAAACGTTTTGATGCGCTACACCAGGGGTGCCAATACGTCGATCACAAAGGCAATGCTGGTAGATTGCAGAAAATTTAAATGTACTTTCGTGAAATTTTAATAAAAATAAATATAATGTCTTTCCTTCTTTTAGTTTCCTTAGGCGCTTATGCGCAAACCTAGTTGTCATGGCAACTGAATAAACAAAACATCGCCTGGTCAATATTTAGGCGTGTATGCGCAAACCTAGTTGTCATGGCAACTGAATAAACAAAACATTGCCTGGTCAATATTTAGGCGCATATTCGCAAACCTAGTTGTCATGGCAACTGATTAAACAAAACATCGCCTGGTCAATATTTAGGTGCGCATGCGCAAACCTAGTTGTCATGGCAACTGAATAAACAAAACATCGCCTGGTCAATATTTAGGCGTGTATTCGGAAACCTAGTTGTCATGGCAACTGAATAAACAAAACATCGCCTGGTCAATATTTAGGTGCGCATGCGCAAACCTAGTTGTCATGGCAACTGAATAAACAAAACATCGCCTGGTCAATATTTAGGTGCGCATGCGCAAACCTAGTTGTCATGGCAACTGAATAAACAAAACATGGCCTGGTCAATATTTAGGCGCGCATGCGCAAACCTAGTTGTCATGGCAACTGAATAAACAAAACATGGCCTGGTCAATATTTAGGCGCGCATGCGCAAACCTAGTTGTCATGGCAACTGAATAAACAAAACATGGCCTGCGCTACACCTTTGTCGCAAAAATCCCTTGTATGGAAACGTACTTACTGTGGCTCTCAGAACATTTCTGTCTTTGTTTGAGCAGCCCGACGCAGTAACATTGACTCAACCGAGAGCTCGGAAAACCTGTTTGAAAACAGTGATCATTTTTGCAATAATGACACACTTCAGCTTTAAGGAAATGGTTCATAATTGAATGTCATCAGTTCTGATATTAAAAACATATTTTTTGTGATTTGTCTTTAGGTTTAGAGTGTTATAATGACTACTACAGCACCTTCACATGCGTTTGGAACACCTCAAAACTAACAACGAGTCCACCCATTAGACCGGACTCAAACTGCTCCCTGAACATCGTAGTTAATTCAACAAAGTAAGAAATCTCTTTCATTCATATTTGATGTAACATGATGTGATTAAACTATGACACACCTGCTTGTGTGCTGTTTATGCAGTATTATCTTGATAATTATTTATTTCAAGCAATTGTTTACAAACATGTATTAGATTTTTTCCTGTAGAACACAAAAGGAGAAATATTGCAGAATGTTCACACAGCTCGTTTCTATACAATGACATTGAATCTGACCATGTGTGTCAAGCTCCACGCATGACAAAAGCACCATAAATGTAGCACAAAAGTAGTCCATGTGTTGCTGTATGGAAAAGAGCAGCGTGAACATTCTGCTAAACATCTCCTTTTGGGTGCCACTGACAAAGCAACAGCATGTGGGTTTGGAACAACATTAGGATGAGTAAATAATGACTGAATATTCATTTTTGGCTTAACGATTCTTTTAAGTAATTCATAGAACATTAAGATATAAAACAGCAAAAACAGCTCAGATGAACCTCGTTTTCAGCTGATCACTGATACAGTCAATAATTAACTGAATTTAATTGAATTTCAGACCTTCAGTGGACAAAACTGCAAAATTGTCTCCTGACAGCGCAGAACCAAACATACGCCGCGCCACCATCCAGTTTCAGGTGACTCTTGACCTGCGTTTGAAGAATTTGATGTATTGTTGATCTTCCAGAACTCGATCATTTTATTGATAAAGTGAAATTGAACATATCTGATAATGGATGATTCTTCTCTCTTTTTAGCATAAAACTATATATTCAATATTGTGGATATATCAAAACGTCACATGCGATAACTTTGTGAATCCTGTGGCTGTAATACCCAAACACCAAGCATCCAAAAGTGGTGAGTCACAGTCACATCATATTGATTCACACAAGCACGTCATGCATATATTAGAACGTGAAGCTCCATTAATCATAATTACAATGATGTGTGTGTGTGTGTGTGTGTGTGTGTGTGTGTGTGTGCGTGTGTGTGTATGTGTGTTCTGTGTGTGTGTGTGTGTCTGTGTGTGTGTGTGTGTGTGTGTGCATGTGTGTGTGTGTGTGTGTGTGTCTGTGTGTGTGTGTGTGTGTGTGTGTGTGTGTGTGTGTGTGTGTGTGTCTGTGTGTGTGTGTGTGTTCTGTGTGTGTGTGTGTCTGTGTGTGTGTGTTCTGTCTGTGTGTGTGTGTGTGTGTGTGTGTGTTCTGTGTGTGTCTATGTGTCTGTGTGTGTGTGTGTGTTCTGTCTGTGTGTGTGTGTGTGTGTGTGCGTGTGTGTGTGTGTGTGCGCGTGTGTGTATGTGTGTTCTGTCTGTGTGTGTGTGTGTGTGTGTGTGTGTGTGTGTGTGTGTGTGTTCTGTCTGTGTGTGTGTGTGTGTGTGTGCTGTGTGTGTGTGTGTGTGTCTGTGTGTGTGTGTGTGTCTGTGTGTGTGTGTGTGTTCTGTGTGTGTGTGTGTGTGTGTGTGTGTGTGTGTGCGTGTGTGTATGTGTGTTCTGTCTGTGTGTGTGTGTGTGTGTCTGTGTGTGTGTGTTCTGTGTGTGTGTGTGTGTGTGTGTGTGTGTGTGTGTGTGTGTGTGTGTGTGTGTTCTGTCTGTGTGTGTGTGTGTTTAGTAGTAAAAGTGTCTCCTCCTCAGAATGTGCAAGTTGACAGGCTCAATGTTTCTTGGAGTTTCGGATCTTCAAATACAAAATCCAACACATATACGTTTGAACTTCAGGTCAAATCTGCTGCTCAGAACTGGATGGTGAGTAAATTGATGCTGCATTTGTGATATTCTGAATTTAATTTTAATGTGTGTAATTTGATGGATGTGTCCAAATACACCACCGGTCATAAGTTTAGACACTCCAACTTATTAGGGGCCGTTGGAGTCTATGGTCCACAGAACCCTACGTAGGAAAATGGTGAAATTTGACACACTGATTGATGGTGATCTGAAATGTCATCTGGCCCAATTTGGGGTCTCCAAGTCTATAGCGCCCCCATCAGCTCATATTTGAACTTTTCTTTTGCTTTTAACTTATAAACCAGGGTGCCCAATACGTCGATCGCAAAGGCAATGCTGGTAGATCGCACAAAATGTAAATGTACTTTCGTTAAATTTTAATACAAATAAATATAATGTCTTTCCTTCTTTTAGTTTCTGTCTGACTTGCACTTGACCAGTAAATATTGACCAGGCCATGTTTTGTTTATTCAGTTGCCATGACAACTAGGTTTGCGCATACGCCTTCCAAGGACTTCTGAGAACAGCGCGCAAAATTCAAAATTTCTATTGTAATCTATTGTGCTGTAGGTGTTTTGGGTTTAGTGTTAAAACTGAATGATATCAACATTGAACATTATTATATATTTGTTTATTAATTACAAGATGAATTCCATGTAGGGATACATGCAGTAGTCCCAACAAGCATTTTCTTATTTTAAATGAAACTGTGTTTTTTTAGTTGGTAGATCTTATTGAGTTGCTCATTTAAAAGTACATCATCACACACAAAAGTGTGGGCACCCCTGTTCTAAACCGTTTGACCCAGAAGAGTAATTCTGTTCTCTAGAAGACTCATTTTCCTTCTGGTTTCACTCCTCGATTTAATGGATTCAGGTATTTTACATTTACAATATTGATAAATATATCATTACATAGTTTGTTTTTTATTTCATTTTTTTGCCTCTTCTCCTACAAACCTTTTAAAGTTGTCAGCAAATTAGTTTCAGAGCTATCGAGGGATTTTTGATCATTTTTTTTTTTGAGTTCTCGAAAAACAGGAATACAGAATATTCTGGAATTTCAGCTCTATCTTTGAAGCTTTGTCCTGTGAAAACCAAACTTAGCATGCGTCATTACAATCTTTATCTGAGTTTGGAAACAGCACCCTCTATTGGTAAAGAAATCCCCAAAAATTACATTTAGGCTTATAAATTTTAAATAATGTTTCCTACAATTACAGTTGAACTCTCTTTAGTTTCCCTCCAGCCGTTATTCCTGTCTGCGGTTTTCAATTTCAACGCAACATTTATCTTTTCAATGCTTTGTGCATTAAAACAAAACTTGGGAAGCATCATCAACAACATGTCCTGAGGATACCTGAACAGTCTTGAGACAGCGTCAGATAGTGGTAAAAACTCTTTAGTCCATTTAAACAAAACTTTAATATATCATTGCTTTTCCTAATTCTTAAGTCTAAGCATACATTTTCAAATCCAAAACCTGCACGAACATCTGCAGTGTCTCGGCAATGATTCTGTGTGTTGACACAGCTTGGTATGTCTCTTGATTACCTATTGAGCTTGTGGTAGTGTGGCACAGTGGCATATTACAAGGGTACAGGTTCGAACCCTGCTTGGGGCAACTCATAAACCATTGAGGTAGTTTGTGTAATTCTCTCAAGCAACTTCATGAGGTGTTTGATCCTGAGATGCTTTTTAAACAGTTTGAAGGCGTTCACATGCATGCTGGTTTTTAAAGGTCAGGAGAAACCAAAATGTTGTCAAGCGTGTCCAAACTTGTGACTGGTCACTCATGTGAGGTTTAGTCATGTAATTGTTTAACTGTCACCATAGGGCACTGGAACACACTAGTGACCCACGATTAGCAGAGACATGTAACAAAGCTATGGCCACTTCTCTTCTCTCATTATCTGAGCAGGATAAAGATATTACTGCAGAAATGAAAGATACACATTTGGAGCTGCCAGAAGAGCGTTTGACCTTCCATGAGCAGTATGTGGTCAGAGTGAGAGTCAAACTTTTACTGACCAATGCCATCTGGAGTGAGTGGAGCAGAGAATACAGCTGGACTTCTGAAGTGGGCAAGAGACGCACCACACATGGTGAGGAACATTAACACTCACCTGTCTCACTCACCTGTCTCACTTCACTTCATATGGACTGCTCTGTAAACATGCAAAATGATTGACAGGCCGAAAGCACCTCAGAGTCTTCTGATTGGATGTACAAAGAATTGGACTGCAGCCTCATTTTTGTGTACTGTTTACAGAGTCTAGTGCTATCACAGAAACTGGTCACTAATTCGGTAATCAGTAGCATAGCCAGAAACATTTGGTTGGGTTGAACAAGAGAAATTAAGATATTTTTTTTTAGTTCATACGTTTAATAATTTCCAGGGTTGTATCTAGGGTTATAGAAGGCTACATTTAAGGACATTGTCTCCAGCAACGGTATTCATGTTTGAGATCATTTAGACACATTATATTTTTAATTTTCACATATGTAAAATATTGAGTATCAGGAGACCTTGTGCCTGAGAACAGATATCGATTAGCCTATTATATGGGGATCTTTTGGATACCCCCACAACAGTTGGACCATTTGCCATGTAAAATCCCAGGCCGATTTCTCTTCCCAGTCCAGCCCTGCATACAAGTACAGGTGATGTCTGTATCTAAAAAGGTGGTTAGGGGCCGTTGGAGTCTATGGTCCACAGAACCCTAGACTCCAAAAATGATTTTTCACCATTCTCCAACCCTTCGTAGGAAAATGGTGAAATTTGGCACACTGATTGGCAGTGATCTGAAAAGTAATCTGGCAAAATTTGGGGTCTCCAAGTCAAACTATAGCACCACCATCAGCTCAAATTTGAACTTTTCTTTTGCTTAAAACGTTTAACCATTTGACCTAGAAGAGTAATTCTGTGTTTTCCTTCTTCACTCCGCTGAGTTAATTGATCAGTATTTTCAGTTTACCTATGTGCAATATTGAAAAAATATGTCATTAGCAGTTTTGATTTTGTTTGCTTCTCCTCCTACAAATCTTGTCCAATTGTCACCAAATTTGTCTCAGATGATCTTCAGACCAAACCACACAAAGCTAATCAATGGATTTTTCATTTACTCAGGCGTTACTGAATAACGCTGTAACAAAGTTGGCAAAGTCGTTGAGAAACAGGAAGTCAGACTGTATTTTCCTGTTTTCCGCTCTTTTATCTGTGCGGTTGGATTTCCTTTTTACATCTGTTGAACCCCCAAGACCCGGTTATAATTACTGGTCTGCTTGTCAGTCAAACTCTGGCAGCATCAAATCTGTATTAATGCATCATATCTAATAATCATTCACTTGGAAGCAACTGAGAAATCCACTTTTACCGCATTTTCCTTGTATCTGTCCATGTTGTCATCACTGCTGTGAAAGGGAGAACAAGAACTGGGTTGTCCTGTGATGGTGTCACTCACAAAAACAGTTTGGTTAGGAAGTAAAGCACCACAAAGCCCAAAAAAGCACGACCATATTCTGGAAATAAGCCCTAAAAACCTGCAATTGCTTGTATTTATAAGCAGCGACTGCTTATATATTTACAAAAAAGAAAAAGAAAAACAAGCCAAAAGTCACTTGGCAACACTGGCCCCGCCCCCCACAGCTACACCAGTGTCAGGGATATTTGTCAGGTAATCGAGACATTTTCTGTGTGCTATTTCATAACAATATCACTTATTATAAGTCATCTGTCTGTTTCAGGTCCTGGACTGGAGTTGCTGGACTGGTCTTCATTTGTAATAGGAATAACTCTTACCGGAATCACTCTTGCCATCATCTCGATCTTTGCCATTCGCTTCAAATGCAACAAAATCATATGGTGAGTATGAAGCCATTAGATAAACAAATACACACCCCTAAAAGTCCAGCATGCCATTGTAACTTACAAAATGACATTAGTAATGGTTCGTTCAAAAAACATTTTTCAATTTTTTACCTTTACAGTTAGTAATTCTAAAGATGGTTTTATTAAAAGCAATTTACAGTTGAGGACAAACAATGTCATTTAAAAGTCATCAATATGTGCCAAGTTCAGATCACTAGATACTTGGTGAAAATATACAATAAACCTTCATCACATTAAAGGTGCTGTGAGCGATTTATCTGTTCTACTTCTAAGAGACTGAGACGTTGGATTAGCCACGCCCCCTCTTTTTAAAACCCCGCCCTCCAAAGATACCAAATGAGCTTTATTGAGACCAGCACAAGCAGAAACGATTGCTAAAAACAACATGTTATGAACAACATGGCATAAAAATGGCATAAAGCCTCAATAATTCACTGCAACTACACAACTATGAGAACACACAAAATGATTGACAGGTCCAAATTGTCAGGGACCACAGCCATTTTTGTTTACAGACTCTAGAGCTGTCACAGAGACGGTGAGATATCTCAAGAGTAATATTTCAGTAATATCTATCAGGGAGTAGAACAAATAGCTTTCATCACACATTAAATACCCCAAGAATGTGTATGAATAAAACACAGAATTGTGGGATGTTTCCTTTTCAGGTTCGAGAAAATCCAGACTGCATATATACCCGATCCCTCTAAATACTTCGATGATCTGAACTCCCACCATAAAGGAAATCTGAAGGTGAGTCCTGTGTGGTTTATCTATGTTGATAATTGGACTTATAACGTGAAATCAATAAGACAGTATTTTTGCTTCTGTTCTTCGTCTGTTTTGTCATGACGGTGGTATATTCTCTCTCTCAGTCTTGGCTCGGTTCAGTTTTCACTCTTGAGGTGGACTCGGAGTGCGTCAGTCCGGTCGAGGTCATCAAACCACAGGATTGCAACGATTCCCGACACACCAAACGAATCGTCAGCGGATTGCAGGACAAGTGGGAATCCTCTGCCAAATCCTCCGACTTCTCAAACTCCACCTACTTCCTGTCTCAAAGCTCTTCTGGGCCCCAGGACACCCTGGAACCCTGTCCTGCGCACTGCTCTTACGGGCCTGTGACGGGTGTGCAGCACTCCACTGTGGCCAGCGCTGAAGAGAAAGATGGAGGGATTGAGATGGAATCTGCTCTGAAGAGACTTGAGCAGCTCCGTCACGACACACAGAGTCCCGATTCAGGCTTCGCCGCTGGAGCTGAAGACAGCCTGGAAGAAACGGATCTTCCGAGTCCTCTCAGTTTAAATCCGCTCCGTCACCTGCCGCTGGACCTCCCTGCTCCTCATCCCAACAGGCTCCTGCTCTCGGGCTGGGAGCGAACTCCTCTTATGCTGGGATCCAACTGTCTGATTCCTGCCATTGAACTCGATCTGGATCTGCACAGTTCGTGTGGGCTTATAGAGCCCTGTAGTGGCGATTACATGCCTGTGAAAATTGTGCAAAATTAATTTATTCTGAAGACATCACGAGCAGCATCCATGCAGCAGCAGTGTGTTAAATCCTCTTCTATTCACACACAGTTCAGTTATGAACAATGAACAAATTAGACGTAGCGTACCGTTCTTATTGTACGTGGTAAGTTTAAAATGATCATAATATATTATTTCTATTTATTGGATGTTTACAACGTTTGTCAGATACAGAAGTTTACTTTTTTATTCAAACAGGTATTTTGAAGGATGTCTGCTAATTTGAGGAATCTAAAATAAGTCAGTAGTTCTCAGTGACTAAGAAATTGAAACCCATTTGAGAGGACGTTTGCGCCGTCAGACTTTGCCTCGTGGATTGTATGTCACCAGCACGTGTAACAGAGCAATTGTATTGGACTTGTTCTTGGAGTCTGCGGTCCAGTCGGCATTGAAAAACGATGCCTTTGCAGGGCACTTCGAAGGGACAACAATCATGTTTCCATGCTGTGGTCATTCCAAACAGAACTTCCTGTAAGAATAATTTAAAATGTGAATTCTGAATGAATGTCATTTTAAAGCGCTACACCTTTGAGTCCTCCGAAGCTCTCACAGTGTATGGTAACGACTTCGAAGGGACCAAGGTCACCAGGATGATCCTTCTGAATATAATCTGTTAATATTCCCGTTTATATCACCGACAGTTGCTCGGCTGGTGCACACAACCCTGGAGAGAAAAAGACTGGCTGTGACTTTGAATGTTGTAAAATAAAGCTTTATTTAAATTGAACATTTGTTTTACATTTCTCTGACACATATAAATTAAAAGTCCAGTAACTTAATTTGTAGGAGGCCTTCCTCGGTCTGTCCCGAGATTCTACTATTTTTTGCAAAAAATAAACATTAAGATTGAAAACATGGAAGTGGAATTCTCTATTCATTTACACATTTTTAGGTTTAAGTTAGCATAATGTATTATTAAAAGGAACACTGGAAGCCAAAAGTTTGGAATAATGTACATATTTTGCTGTTTCGGAAGGGAATTGGTACTTTAATTCACCAAAGTGGCATTCTCGGGGAACAGAAGGGGTCTCCCCCGCACCTGGCAGTGATTCTCCCGCTCCAGACAGTCGGCCGAGAGCCCCTCCCGACTCACGGTCGGCCGTGCACTCTTGACCCCGCCACATTTAGCGGCTGGTAGGGGTCTCCCCCCGCCCCTGGCAGTGGCCTTGACTGCTCCAGGCGGTCGGCTAGGAGCCCCTTCTCCCCTCGCGGTTGGCGGCCGTTCCTCCGAATCCAGGCGGCCGGGCTCCTCCGTCCCCCGCAGATGGCCACAGCTGCTCCGTTGGGGTGGATGGTAGCGGCGAGAAATCCACTACGAGGTATCCCTCCTCCTTCCCGGGTCTTTGTCACCAGTGTAAAGGGATTAATGGAAAGGAGGAGGCGAGAACCGGCTTGACAATACAAATAATATTTTAATATAAAACTTAAACCAAATGACACAAACACAAAAGGTGTCAGGCAGCTGCCCGTAAACACTCTCTCTCTGTCGCACCACCATCCGCAGTCGGCCTTTATCCCTCTCTGAGACTTGATTAGCCTGATAAGGAACCGGGTGTGTAAAATCACGACCCAGCCCTCCGCCCTGTCACACCATTATATTAAACACAGCTGAAAGATATTTGGTTCATTAACTGAAGCTGAACATTGTCTTTGTGTTTGTGTTTGAGTTGCCACAGTACGCAATAGACTGGCATGTCTTAAGCTCAATATTAGATCAAAAATGGCAAAAAAAAGAAACCGCTTTCTCCAGAAGCTCGTCAGTCAATCATTGTTTTGAGGAATGAAGGCGATACAATGCTTGAAATTGCCAAAAAACTGCAGATTTCATCCAAAGGTGTAACTACAGTCTTCAAAGACAAGATCAACTGTCTCTAACAAGGACAGAAAGAGATGTGGAAGATGTGCAACTAAACAAGAGGATAAGAACATCAGAGTCTCTAGTTTGAGACACCTCACATGTCCTCCGCTGACGGCTTCATTGAATTCTACCCGCTCAACACCAGTTTCATGTGCAACAGTAAAGAGAAGACTCAAGAAGAAAAAGACACTTTTGAAACAGAAAAACAAAAAGAAAAGGTTCGAGTGGGCAAAGAATCACAGACATTGGACAACAGATAATTGGAAAAGAGTGTTACGGATCTGAACCCCATTGAGCTTTTGTGGGATCAAGTGCTACAGGAAGTGTGGGGTGAAAGGTCAAGTGCTAAAGGAAGTGTGGGGTGAAAGGTCAAGTGCTATAGGAAGTGTGGGATGAAAGGTCAAGTGCTACAGGACATGTGGGATGAAAGGTCAAGTGCTAAAGGAAGTGTGGGGTGAAAGGTGAAGTGCTACAGGACATTTGGGGTGAAAGGTCAAGTGCTAAAGGAAGTGTGGGGTGAGAGGTCAAGTGCTATAGGAAGTGTGGGATGAAAGGTCAAGTGCTACAGGATGTGTGGGATGAAAGGTCAAGTGCTACAGGAAGTGTGGGGTGAAAGGTCAAGTGCTAAAGGAAGTGTGGGGTGAAAGGTCAAGTGCTACAGGAAGTGTGGGGTGAAAGGTCAAGTGCTAAAGGAAGTGTGGGGTGAAAGGTCAAGTGCTACAGGAAGTGTGGGGTGAAAGGTCAAGTGCTAAAGGAAGTGTGGGGTGAAAGGTCAAGTGCTACAGGAAGCGTGGGGTGAAAGGTCAAGTGCTACAGGACGTGTGGGATGAAAGGTCAAGTGCTACAGGACGTGTGGAATGAAAGGTCAAGTGCTACAGGACGTGTGGAGTGAAAGGTCAAGTGCTACAGGACGTGTGGAATGAAAGGTCAAGTGCTACAGGAAGTGTGGGGTGAAAGGTCAAGTGCTAAAGGAAGTGTGGGGTGAAAGGTCAAGTGCTACAGGAAGTGTGGGGTGAAAGGTCAAGTGCTACAGGAAGTGTGGGGTGAAAGGTCAAGTGCTACAGGAAGTGTGGTGTGAAAGGTCAAGTGCTAAAGGAAGTGTGGGGTGAAAGGTCAAGTGCTACAGGAAGCGTGGGGTGAAAGGTCAAGTGCTAAAAGAAGTGTGGGGTGAAAGGTCAAGTGCTACAGGAAGCGTGGGGTGAAAGGTCAAGTGCTAAAGGAAGTGTGGGGTGAAAGGTCAAGTGCTACAGGACGCGTGGGATGAAAGGTCAAGTGCTAAAGGAAGTGTGGGGTGAAAGGTCAAGCGCTAAAGGAAGTGTGGGGTGAAAGGTCAAGTGCTGCAGGAAGTGTGGGGTGAAAGGTCAAGTGCTAAAAGAAGTGTTGGGTGAAAGGTCAAGTGCTGCAGGAAGTGTGGGGTGAAAGGTCAAGTGCTATAGGAAGTGTGGGATGAAAGGTCAAGTGCTACAGGACGTGTGGGATGAAAGGTCAAGTGCTACAGGATGTGTGGAATGAAAGGTCAAGTGCTACAGGAAGTGTGGGGTGAAAGGTCAAGTGCTAAAGGAAGTGTGGGGTGAAAGGTCAAGTGCTACAGGAAGTGTGGGGTGAAAGGTCAAGTGCTACAGGAAGCGTGGGGTGAAAGGTCAAGTGCTACAGGAAGTGTGGGGTGAAAGGTCAAGTGCTACAGGAAGTGTGGGATGAAAGGTCAAGTGCTATAGGAAGTGTGGGATGAAAGGTCAAGTGCTACAGGACGTGTGGGATGAAAGGTCAAGTGCTACAGGAAGTGTGGGGTGAAAGGTCAAGTGCTAAAGGAAGTGTGGGGTGAAAGGTCAAGTGCTACAGGAAGTGTGGGGTGAAAGGTCAAGTGGTAAAGGAAGTGTGGGGTGAAAGGTCAAGTGGTAAAGGAAGTGTGGGGTGAAAGGTCAAGTGCTACAGGAAGTGCGGGGTGAAAGGTCAAGTGCTACAGGAAGTGTGGGATGAAAGGGGGGGACTGTCTTAAAATGTCAATCCTGTCACCATGATTACCAATAGTAAACAAATGATAATTAAAGGTGAGGTCAGTCATTTTTTAAAGTGTATCATAGTGGTTTACACTGACACCTAGTGGCCTGGTTGCTGCGTAATTAATTATTTTCAGTTATTAATTCCATTATTGAAACACACTATACATAGTAAGCCAGGATTAATTTAGTCAATGAAGAAGTGTCCAATAACAGGACGGTTACTGAGATTATGGAATAGTATTTTGGTTGGTCATGTGATTGTAACGTGTGGGCCCTCTCCATGTAGAATAAAACAGCTTTTATAAGGATAGGGGAGAGCGAGGTATATGGTCACACTTTTCACACTGTCTAACATTTACTGCACCATACATCACAATGGTATAAATGTCATACCAAATGAAAGAAGGAAGTCTTGGGCACATATGTTGTAGTCATAACATCTTCATATCTTATCTCATTATAGAGTTGTATACTGTAGAATAGAGAGTGTGCACTTGAGACAATTTGCCCCATCGGTGGGTAAGTTGTCACACTAGATTATCTAAAAATATGAACACAACGACTTAATTGTGAATATTTATTTTTTATTTATTTTTTATTTATGATTTTATTTTATTTCAAACCAGAACTGGAAATATAAACTTTTGTGCCTGGAGAATCTGGAAAAACAATTATTTAATCCAAACAATGCACATTTCAATCAAAACACATTAAGTGGCAAGACCACTTAACTTTGAGCTTTAAACTCAAACGTTGTCTGGCTTGCACATAGATCCATGATAACTGAATGGAATGCTGCAGATAACTCGCTTAACTTAACGACCTCTGAACAAAACAGATGCCCTGTATCTGACTAATCAGACTCATCTCCAGAGTCGCAATTCTGGCACACATAAATTGCCTGGCCGGAGGTGCAAGCATCATGGGCCCAATTGTTGCATTTGACACATTTTACCCAGGTCTCCTTTGGACGACTGTTTGAAAATGGCTCTACACAGACGAGGCAGAACCACTCTTCATCATCTGATGATGACTCTAGCTGCCTTGTTCTTTGTAGGTCCAGATTTTGACTCCCCCTCTTGCTTCCCTTTCTTTTGGAACAGCTTTTTGCGAGATTGAGCCTTATTCTTTTCTATTTCTAGTTGCAGCTTCACTGGCGTGTCAGTAAGAATTGCTGGTTTGTGTCGTTTTCTTCCTTTGCTGGCTGGTTTTCGGGGGCCAGCTTTTGGATATGGCCGGATGTCCTCTGGAGTAGGTAGCCCGCTGTCAGCAATAGCACTGCTGGGTAAGGGTGAGCTGGTGATAGCAGAAGCATAACTGGGCTTGCTAGGCAGAGCGGAGTTGGTGCTGGAGCCCGGCAGAGCAGAGTTGGTGCTGGGGCCTGGCAGAGCAGAGTTGGTGCTGGGGCCTGGCAGAGCAGAGTTGGTGCTGGGGCCTGGCAGGGCAGGGTTGGTGCTGGAGCCTGGCAGGGCAGGGTTGGTGCTGGGGCCTGGCAGGGCAGAGTTGGTGCTGGGGCCTGGCAGGGCAGAGTTGGTGCTGGGGCCTGGCAGGGCAGAGTTGGTGCTGGAGCCTGCCAGGGCAGGGTTGGTGCTGGGGCCTGGCAAACCAGAGTTGGTGCTGGGGCCTGGCAGAGCAGAGTTGGTGCTGGGGCCTGGCAGGGCAGAGTTGGTGCTGGGGCCTGGCAGGGCAGGGTCCTGAATGGGGCGATCTGTGACGTAGGATGGTGCAAACTCGGTTTCCAGAAATACATCTCTGTTGTAAGGTTGAACACCAGCCACCCTAAAGCCAGCCTGTATGTTCAAGGGGGTTGCAGCCAAGGGATAGGCAATTGCCACAATCCCAGGAATGTCATAAATTGACATTGTCTTCCCGGGGTTGTTCCTCATCCAGGCATCACATGCGATGTTGATGTGCCTCTTTAGTGGTCCGTAGACAGACCTGTCTAATGGTTGGAGCCGATGTGAGCAGTGGTGTGGGAATGACAACATTATTATGGCATTTTCTTTGGCATAATTGAGTCCATCAATGGACAGATGAGACTCGTGGTTGTAAACAGGTGGAGTAAACAGGGCTTCTCCTTTTGAGCACTTTGTATGTTCACTGAAATGTTTCAGGAAGTCAACAAAGTGCGTGTCTTTCATCCATCCAGAGGAATTTGCCCCTCCTTTGCTGCCAGGTGGCCCGTTGATCAGGAAATGATTGCGGAAGTTGACACGGGGGAAAATAAAGTATGGAGGTATACTATTCCCTGTGGCTGAGATGGCACATGCCAGTGTGACAAGGGTTCCCCTTTCAGCAGAGGTCAGTGACCCTACTTGTTTGAATCCACGTCTGGCCACCACTTTCTCTGGTTTATGTACAGTGGTGACGCCAGTTTCATCAACATTCCAGATGTCTCCTGGTCCAAACTCATATTTGGTTAAAACATTCTCTAAGTTGTCAAAGAAGGCATTAACATTCTCTCTGTTGAAGCTACTTGCCCTGGCAAGGCTAGTAGCCTCTGGCTTTCTCAGTGACAGCGTTGTATGCCGCTTTAAGAAGCCTGTAAACCACTCTTTGCTGGCCTTTTCTTTTTCTGCCCACAAAGGCGCAAACTTCAGCTGGTGTGCCACAGCAAACTGGTAGGCAAGCTTTCTGACCTCACTTGGCGACAGACCAAAATAAATGTCAGCTGACCTAATAATATATTCAGCAAGCTGCTTTTCCAAATCAGGTGAAAACATCTTCCGTGGCTTTGTATAACCAACCATTGTTGTTGGCATGGCTGTCTGACTTTCGATTTCTTCTCTGGTAATCTTTTGACAATACAGAGTCAGGGTACGGTAATTTATGTCAAAATCCTTCGCTGTACTTCTGATTGATTTGTTCTGCAACTTTACCTGCCATGCTCTGTCTTTCGTTGGTAATTTCGAACCATCTTCCTTCCTTCCTTTCTTCCTTAATTCCTGCCTTTCCTTACTTCCTTCCTTCAAAAACCGTATTGCAATTACAAATAAAAATTTTTGAGCATGTTCTATATGTTTATTTGTACTGGGGCAAGTTGTCACACGTGACGACTTGCCCCAAAGTCAGTGAGACAACTTGCCCCAAACTGACATGTGTGTTAATGTTGGCTAAATCTCAAGGTTAGCTCAACATACCACTTTAGCTAAAGTATCAAAAGACTCGTTACTGTCTCTATTTTTTGCAAAATAATTATTTTTAGCATTCCTACCTAACAATGTTGTATTGCATAAAATGTAAAGTGCACATTTTTTCCTTTTTAAGCAGAAAAATAAGAAAATTGTGCCAACCTCAGATTAGAGTGATCTTGACCACATGTGAACAGGAAGTTGACTATAGAAGAAGAAGTCACACAAAGTGGCTATTTGATTTTTGAGATAGAGCCTCTAGTGTTGGAGTTATGAACAGTGTGACAACTTACCCCGCTCTCCCCTACTCATATGATTTAATCTCACATGGCTGGTCATGAGTTTGCACAAAGTTTTTGAAATTACCAGTAAAACTTTTTAAATGAGGAAAACATTTAAGAAAGTGGATATTTGTAAATTGCATCATATTTCTAAGGTTTCATGATTGAGCAAAACACCAGTAATGTCAAATTAAACTGTAACACTGTCAACCCTGTTAATTTTCTGAAAGCATAATTATATCCTGTTAAAACTCTTATTAAACAGGAAAAGGCAGCCGTTTCATAGCATGACCCTCCACGAGCATCGGTTTATATTTATTTTTTATTTATTATGTATTATATTTATTTTATGAACTTCTTTTTAAAGTGACAGTAATATGATAACTGACATTTTAGATAAACGTCAGCACCGTAACAAAAGGTTGCATATTAAAAATAAATATACATTATAATATACAATACAGACAGATGCAAAGATAAGGGCTGTACAGAACAAAGAATTTCTCAATAAGATTTAGCATAATTATTCAATATAATTATTTTCTATCATTTATTTTACAATATTTGTTTTTTATTGAACCGCACTATTATGACTTGAAGACATCACTATATTACAGCTTTTCTGTAAAGATGCTTTGAAATGATGTGTGTTGTGAAAAATAAAAATGAGGACCAGTAATGTGTCATTCTTCTTATTGTTGATACATTTTAAAGACATTTTCAAAAGTTCCATTTATAATTAAGTGCTCTGTATAATACATTGGTACTCAGAAGGTTGCTGGTTTGATCCCCACAGTCACCACCATTGTGTCTTTGAGTAAGACACTTAACTCCAGGTTGCTCCGGGGGGATTGTCCCTGTAATAAGTGCTCTGTATAATACATTGGTACTCAGAAGGTTGCTGGTTTGATCCCCACAGTCACCACCATTGTGTCCTTGAGTAAGGCACTTAACTCCAGGTTGCTCCGGGGGGATTGTCCCTGTAATAAGTGCTCTGTATAATACATTGGTAATCAGAAGGTTGCTGGTTTGATCCCCACAGTCACCACCATTGTGTCCTTGAGTAAGACACTTAACTCCAGGTTGCTCCGGGGGGATTGTCCCTGTAATAAGTGCTCTGTATAATACATTGGTACTCAGAAGGTTGCTGGTTTGATCCCCACAGTCACCACCATTGTGTCCTTGAGTAAGACACTTAACTCCAGGTTGCTCCGGGGGGATTGTCCCTGTAATAAGTGCTCTGTATAATACATTGGTAATCAGAAGGTTGCTGGTTTGATCCCCACAGTCACCACCATTGTGTCCTTGAGTAAGACACTTAACTCCAGGTTGCTCCGGGGGGATTGTCCCTGTAATAAGTGCACTGTAAGTTGCTTTGGATAAAAGCATCTGCCAAATGCATAAATGTAAATGTAAATGTACTGCATAGGAGCGCCAGCGGCTCACTAAAGGTGTGCAATCGGCCTCCTCGACCCCTCCAACAGCATCAGACCCCCCTCGACAGATACATGGGGCACAAAATTTCGTTTTGCACACCCGCTAGGAAATGTGTAGTTGTGCCCCTGTGCACTGTCCATATGACACCTTTCATAGATTCATTGTAGTTCATTTGTTGTGCATTAAATAAGTAATAATTAACATTTATAAAATGAAAGAAAGTATACCTCAATTACACCACAATATATACATTTGTTATCAATATGCTTTTAGATAAAGCTGCATTACATTTTTGTGAAGTATTTTAAAATACACTTCTTTCACTCTGTTAGAAATACAGAATTGATTTATCCTTTATTCCCATTAATGCCAGAAAATTGGGCATTTGAGAAATCTTGTGTTTTGATTGAAATATTTGTGTAATACATTAGTTGTTACAGGGCGAACTAAATCATTTGAAGCTATACTATTCATTTATCAGGCAAAGAAAAAAATATATATTATTATTATTTTCATTACAGCCTAAATGTCCAGGAGCATCAGTTTATTTTTTTTAATTTATTTTTTATTGTGAAGTCAAAAAAGTTAACAGTTGTATAATTATAATTGCATATACAAAAAGGCAATAATAATAATAGAAGAAAAATAAATAAACATAAAAAACGCAATATTTGTCCTGTTTCACGGCTCATACAAAACTGTCATCATAATATCTTAAAAAAGAAGAACATTTCTTATTCATGAGCAATTTTAAAGATTTAAAATAGCCTGGGCAGCTTTTTAAGATACCTCTGCTTGTGCAAATCAAACGGTCCAGGAGCATCAGTCCACAGGTGAGTTCCCCCTGAGTGACGTCACCGCAGGTGCGCAGGTGAGCGCGTTGCTGGGCGTTGACTGTCGTTAAGACATCTGTAATATTCTAGATAAACTCATAATCACAGCAGGCTTGTATTGAACAGAGAAGCGGCGGGTTTACTGCTGAACATGTAAGCGCACATGGGCAGGTTTATCCTCAAACACACCGAGGAGAATATTGATCCACCGCGAACTTTGGACTGACAAACAGAACGGTTCTTTGAGCGATTCCCTCAGAACATGTGTGTATACACCAATATAGGTGAATACTGAATGTAAATCCAGGATAGAATCAACTGAATCGTCCTCAAGACTCGGTGTATCTTCATGGAGCCGAAGACGAGCGCGATATAACGGTTCGGTTGAACGATCGAACTCACGAACGGTTTCAGCGCGGATCCGAGTCCAGAAAACGAGACCAACAACGTAAGCGAACATTTACAAGCCTGTAATAATATACAAATGACGGGGGGTGCTTTTAACGTGAATTATGTAAGTGTTTTTTATGTTTGTCTTTAGACATCCGGTCCGGTGCTGTCCCATAAAATGAAGAGCTCCCGAAAGTGTCTGATCGCTCTCATCGTCACCATCATCATCCTCATTCTGGCAGGATCTTCGTCTCTCATCTGGTACTATGTTGGTGAGGAAACACAGACATAAATATCCCAAATGTTGTGTACAGTACTGGTGACCCACAGTTTGTAAGACTGTACATCTGTGACCATGGAGACACTGTGTCCCAGAGACTTCCTGTCATATGGGACATAAGGTGTTAACATGTTGTGGACCAGAGTCCGTGTGATGTCAGAGGTCATTTGGATGAAGCGTTTTTGTGTTTCTTAATTCACCATCATGACGTGGTGAAAAGTGAACGTGGGCACCCAAACATCACACCCGTATGTGCTTGTTGAGCGTTTCGTTGGACAGGTTTGGACCTACAGGAGGATTAAAACAGCCTAAACTGCTTTGGATTAGAATACTGACTCGTGTGTTTAACTGCCCCGTTTGTCTCTCTCTCTCGGTCTGTAGAGTATCGTGTTTGGGTTCTGGAGCCGAGGGTCGTTCAACAGTACACCGGCAGCGTTTCTATCCTCAATCAGAACTTCTCTGATTCTCTGTCCAGTCATGAGAGTTCAGAGTTCAAACTGCAGTCCAGAGCGGTGCAGAACATGGTGAGAACGGACTTTACATCAACACTTTCAATCCAGAACACCGTTTATCTTATGAAAATACCTGCAGGGCTAGTTAGTGCTGGTGTAGCGGCTGTTCACATCAAACAGAAGCTGGTTGAGAGTCTTAAGTGTCCTGCGTCTTACCAGCACCCCAAACTCAACACACACGGGTCCCAACTTCCCAAAAACTACAGATCAGTGCGGCAGATATAATGCTGCATAATACAGTTTAACCAGAGCAAATCAAATGTACACTATAATAGGCCAGAATAAATGATAAAAAAAATAGTCTTTTATTGGGAAAAAAAAAAACATTAACTGTGTTTTCTTTCTGCGTCTTTACAAATTTTTTTATTAACAAAAATTCAATACAAACCGAGTGCATTCTTTCAATTTTCACTGTTTTGCTGAAAAAAAAAAAAAAATCAGATTTTTTTGTCACTAGACGAATATTGTTCTGTTATTTGAGTTACATAAATACATTATATATATATATATTAGGGCTGTCGATTTAACGCGTTAATAACGTGCAATTAATTTGACAAAAATTAACGCACTTTAATCGCAACGCTTAACTGAGAAATTCAAGCTTGTAGTACCACCTGTTTACTCCAGGGGGCAGTAATTGTAATTTCAGCTGTGTGAGCAACACACAGTTTATACAGTGAAGAAACACTTGTTGGAGCGCAAACGTGATCTTTAGGGGATCTTAAGATGTGTTTAAAGATTGAGTATTAAACTATATTTAACTCGACACAAGCATGTCTGACGCAGGTCGTACGGTCTTTACCTCAGACATATTTAATTACCAACGAGATTAAGGAGGTGTCCTTTAAACTGTTACACTGTTTTTACCCCGTCAATCTTTATTTAAGAAACATGCTCCTGAAATAGATCCGCTCCTTCTGTAACGCTGTAGATGAAACGTTTGTTTGTTTGTTTGTTTGTTCCTCTATTTTAACTAGTTTTTCTTTGCTTTATAAAGACGTTTTATTTGGTTTTCACAGATTTGATAACTTAACCTAAACAAGCCCTCATAATAAATCTGTGATTGCTAAATTCACTTGTGTAATGGATTACTGTGAACTGTGTGTCAATGATTGATTTATGATCAATAATATGGTAATAATCAATACATTGTATTCTAAAGCCGCTTTTATATTGTTTTATCAATGATGAACTCTTCTGATACAAGAATGTAACGCATTTTAATAATCTGAATATTTGTTTATTTTATATATATATATAATATTTTAATATTTAAAGATAACTATGTGTAATTATTTCATCATTATTTATTGAGTTATTGTTATATGAGGGGCTTTCTCAGCAAATATTTGTATATGCGATTAATCGCGATTAATTAATCGGGACACCATGTAATTCATTCGTTAAATTTTTTTTATTGATTGACAGCCCTAATATATATAAAACATTTAATGTATTTTTTTTAAAATTATTATTCATTTATTTATTGCATATATATATATATATATATATATATATATATATATGCATATTTAATAAGATGCTGGGTTGGTGCTGTTTTAGTGGCACGAGGGGAACATGCAGAATTTTAGGCAGGTGGTGTTAATTAGGGCTGCCCCAGATTTTCCTAGTCGACCAGTAGTCGTTAATTTAAGCCATTAGTCTCGACTAGTCACATGTTTGTGATGTTACTTTAATTATTTAAATCTATATGTTTTGGGGGGCATCAGAAAATGGTTTGAGTTGCAGGACTGAGTAATGATATCAGTAATATTACTGACACTGTTCTACTTTACAGAGAAATACTAAACTGTAATAATATACATTTAACAAGCGCACGCAGCGAGCCGCAGCGACACCGGTAAAGCGGTAATGATCCTGAATGTGTCAGAAAAACCAGCAAGAGACGTCTGAACATTGTGTTCATTTATAGAGAAATGCACATTAAGTTAAACAGTAAGTGAGGTACTAATTTATCTTCCCCACTCCCCACGAACACTTGGATCTAGCTTATCTAACGTTCGTGCGAGCGGCCATGCTAGGTGGCTAACGTTAGGCTACTTGCATGTTTCAAATGATAAGCCTTTGCATATCACCTTATTGGGGTCATCCTTTACGCTCTCGAAATGATCCCACACTTTGGATTTCCTCCCTGACATAATTAATTACCGCATGGACCAGCCGTGTAAACGATCATGTCTGTACTTCACTGACTGCATGACTTCGCCACTTCCTGTTTTTATTCACTTTACTTTTTCTGCGATCAACCGACCAATTAAAACTCTGTTTGCCCGGTCTCTTCTCATCCACTAACATTTGTTCGACTATTAGGGAGCAGCTGTGTCTGATCGGTGTATACAATGTATATATACAGTGCCTTGTGAAAGTATTCGGCCCCCTTGAACTTTTCGACCTTTTGCCACATTTCAGGCTTCAAACATAAAGATATAAAACTGTAATTTTTTGTGAAGAATCAACAACAAGTGGGACACAATCATGAAGTGGAACGAAATTTATTGGATATTTCAAACTTTTTTAACAAATAAAAAACTGAAAAATTGGGCGTGCAAAATTATTCAGCCCCTTTACTTTCAGTGCAGCAAACTCTCTCCAGAAGTTCAGTGAGGATCTCTGAATGATCCAATGTTGACCTAAATTACTAATGATGATAAATAGAATCCACCTGTGTGTAATCAAGTCTCCGTATAAATGCACCTGCTCTGTGATAGTCTCAGAGGTCCGTTTAAAGCACAGAGAGCATCATGAAGAACAAGGAACACACCAGGCAGGTCCGAGATACTGTTGTGGAGAAGTTTAAAGCCGGATTTGGATACAGAAAGATTTCCCAAGCTTTAAACATCCCAAGGAGCACTGTGCAAGCGATAATATTGAAATGGAAGGAGTATCAGACCACTGCAAATCTACCAAGACCCGGCCGTCCCTCTAAACTTTCAGCTCATACAAGGATAAGACTGATCAGAGATGCAGCCGAGAGGCCCATGATCACTCTGGATGAACTGCAGAGATCTACAGCTGAGGTGGGAGACTCTGTCCATAGGACAACAATCAGTCATATACTGCACAAATCTGGCCTTTATGGAAGAGTGGCAAGAAGAAAGCCATTTCTTAAAGATATCCATAAAAAGTGTCGTTTAAAGTTTGCCACAAGCCACCTGGCAGACACACCAAACATGTGGAAGAAGGTGCTCTGGTCAGATGAAACCAAACCTGAACACACCATCCCCACTGTCAGTCATGGTGGTGGCAGCATCATGGTTTGGGCCTGCTTTTCTTCAGCAGGGACAGGGAAGATGGTTAAAATTGATGGGAAGATGGATGGAGCCAAATACAGGACCATTCTGGAAGAAAACCTGATGGAGTCTGCAAAAGACCTGAGACTGGGACGGAGATTTGTCTTCCAACAAGACAATGATCCAAAACATAAAGCAAAATCTACAATGGAATAGTTCACAAATAAACATATCCAGGTGTTAGAATGGCCCAGTCAAAGTCCAGACCTGAATCTGTGGAAAGAACTGAAAACTGCTGTTCACAAACGCTCTCCATCCAACCTCACTGAGCTCGAGCTGTTTTGCAAGGAGGAATGGGCAAAAATGTCAGTCTCTCGATGTGCCAAACTGATAGAGACATACCCCAAGCGACTTACAGCTGTAATCGCAGCAAAAGGTGGCGCTACAAAGTATTAACTTAAGGGGCTGAATAATTTTGCAGCTCAATTTTTCAGTTTTTATTTGTTAAAAAGTTTGAAATATCCAATAAATTTCGTTCCACTTCATGATTGTGTCCCACTTGTTGTTGATTCTTCACCAAAAATTACAGTTTTATATCTTTATGTTTGAAGCCTGAAATGTGGCAAAAGGTCGAAAAGTTCAAGGGGGCCGAATACTTTCACAAGGCACTGTATTTATATATTAGGGCTGTCAATCAATTACATTTTATAATCAAATGAATTATGTCATATGTAGATTAACTAATCAAATGAATCGCAATTAATTGTATATATAAATATTTGCTGAGACAGACCCTCAAATAACAATAATTCAATATATAATGATTAAGTAATTATAAATTGTTATATTTAAATAATTACAAATTATATATTGCTATATGACCCTATATCAGCACTGCCGTGATTCGGCAGCAGGTCGAGTGCTGTAGGTAATTACAGCAGTGCTGATATAGGGTCATATAGCACGATTGCGAGTGTGATATTACTTATATATAACGTTCAGTGAACAAGTACACTTTTAAAAATGAGGGAAAAACTGAGTACGGTCATAAAAACGCATTTGTACACGGAACTACTTTCTTATTCGACGGATCAGAATCTGCCGATGCTGTTCAAAGAAATGATGCGTCCAAACCTCCGTTAGTAACTCAAAATGTCACTTCAGAAATAATATAACGGCTTGTGCTGTTTCTAACTAGTCATTGGATAAACAAGGATGTGTGTGTGTGTGAGTGTGTGTGTGTGTGTGTGTGTGAGTGTGTGTGTGTGTGTGAGTGTGTGTGTGTGTGTGTGTGTGTGTGTGTGTGTGTGTGTGTGTGTGTGTGTGTGTGTGTGTGTGTGTGTGTGTGTGTGTGTGTGTGTGTGTGTGTGTGTGTGTGTGTGTGTGTGTGTGTGTGTGTGTGTGTGTATGTGTGTGTGTGTATGCATGTGTGTGTGTGTGTGTATGTAAGTATGTGTGCGTGTATGTAGTGTATAGTAAATGCGCGTGTGTATGTGTGTGTGTGACCTGTGTGTGTGTGTGTATGTGTGTGTGTGTGTGTGCGTATGAGTGTGTGTAAGCAGTGTGTATAAGTGTATGCATGCGTATGAATGTATGTGTGTGTGTGTGTGTATAAGTGTATGAATATGTGCATGAATGTGTGTGTGTGTGTGAGTGTGTGTGTGTGTGTATGTGTGTGTATGTGTGTGTGTATGTGTGTGTAGGTGTGTGTGTGTGTGTATGAGTATGTATATATAAGTGTGTGTATAGTAGTGTATAAACCATGTATGTCTATGGAGAGTC
>NC_068282.1:50700676-50708176 GCF_025860055.1 Xyrauchen texanus
GTCACACAAGGCAGAATGCTGCAGCTTTCTTTTGGTTTTGTAACGAATCGTTGACAGGTTGAGAAGCTCGTGAAGTCCACAGATCTCTCCAGATACTTCAACTCCACGGCTGTCTTTGCTTTCGGGTGAGGAACATCATTTATTCCTTCAGAAGTGTTTGATGAACGGGAGCTGTGCAGGACCTTCATGTTCTCCTGTGGTGTTTGTATAGTGAGGGGAGCGTGGCGGCTCATTTCTGGCTGCTGCTGTCGCTGCCTGTCAGTCATGTGGAGAAGGTGAACATGCAGCGTGTGAACGAGAGTCTGTACGGAGAGTTGCAGCGATTCAGAGACACGCATGCAGAACACACATGCAGTTACGACGGCTTCCTGCTACTGCTGCCATCCCTCATCATAACTGGTAAAACCCATCATCACACAAGCAGCGTCAGTCTTTGCCTCATTTATACTTTATTATTTATATACAAACAGATTCTTCAACTTCAGACACTTTTTTCTTGTTGTCTCGTTAAAACCGTCTTGCGATTTGTTTTACCATCTACCTTTATTTACATGTCATTTAAACAGAGATTTGACTGTTTAACTTTGTCTCAGACTTTCAATATTAAACTATGAAAATAATAATTATTACATGTTTAAAACTATGATCATCTAAGCAACGCGTGAATTAAACAGAAACCATTTTAATTAGGGCCGCTT
The DNA here is from genome assembly GCF_025860055.1 of Xyrauchen texanus. Classification (NCBI taxonomy): domain Eukaryota; kingdom Metazoa; phylum Chordata; class Actinopteri; order Cypriniformes; family Catostomidae; genus Xyrauchen; species Xyrauchen texanus. The sequence goes on from NC_068282.1 coordinate 50,701,375, forward strand.
GATATATCACATTTATCATAATATACAGATGTGCATGTGGCGACAGTAGCAAGGGTTTGGGATAATAGATATGATAAGAAGTAATGTTTATGTTCGTGCAGATCATGTACTATATGTCAATGGGTAACTGCCTCTGTCACACTTCGCATTAAAGAACATAGAAACAACATTATATATTATACAATCCTTTTCCTCTCCCTATAAACATCATCATAGGATTATCACATCGCACATGGAGTATCACTTACTTAACGCAACATTGTTTCTCCATATCGTGCAGCTCTAATTTCAATGTTTATTGTGTGAAAATGATAAAAAATGATATAAAGTTTTCATAAATGATGTAAACAGAAGTGTCAGTGTAGAGCTGGAATATGCTGGAGATGAATTACGAGACAAAACAAAGAGAAATCAAAGGAAATATCATTTTTTATTAGCCGTCATTAACAATAAAATTATGTCAAAAACTGTGAACATAATACGTATTTAATTGTGTGTGTTTAGGATACATATAATGTGAGCTATGAAACTAGCTTCAGCGAGACGAAGGAGTCATTGTGTTTGAAAAAGGTTAAAAATGTAATTTCCAGCACAGAATACTGTTAAACACATGATGTGCGGGAATGACATGAATCTCCTGTGATGAACATCGTTAGTAGAATAATATAAAACATTTATTTGAATGATATTGAATTGCTGAAAGTGCTGAAGTTGAACTTTTCTGTTTTTTAATTCTGTTGTTTTAGTCATTTGTGCTTTTTTACTTTTCAGAAACGAACCCCAAAGTTATAGATCTTTTTCAAGCCTCATTTGGTATGAAAACATTATGATTTCATTTCTTCATTTGTTTCTTATTTTAATGTGAATTCTTCTGAGCAATTCATTCAGTTTCATGCCATTCCTTCAAATCACATTGTTAAACTTCATTGCATTGGGCAAGAATGATCAAAGCAAGTGTCAATAAATGTTTGTGAGGTTTGAAACGGTAAACAATAGATATAGATCAGGGGTGTCCACACTTTTGTGTGTGATGATCTACTTTTAAATGAACAACTCAATAAGATCTACCAAGTAAAAAAACACAGTTTCATTTAAAATAAGAAAATGCTTGTTGGGACTACTGCATGTATCCCTACATGGAATTCATCTTGTAATTAATAAACAAATATATAATAATGTTCAATGTTGATATCATTCAGTTTTAACACTAAACCCAAAACACCTACAGCACAATAGATTACAATAGTCAGGGCATTTACCAGTAAATATTGACCAGGCCATGTTTTGTTTATTCAGTTGCCATGACAACTAGGTTTGCGCATGCACACCTAAATATTGAGCAGGCGATGTTTCGTTTATTCAGTTGCCATGACGCATACGCGCCGGCATGTATGCGCAAACCTAGTTGTCATGGCAACTGAATAAACAAAACATCGCCTGGTCAATATTTACTGGTCAAGTGCAAGTCAGACAGAAACTAAAAGAAGGAAAGACATTATATTTATTTGTATTAAAATTTAACGAAAGTACATTTACATTTTGGGCGATCTACCAGCATTGCCTTTGCGATCGTCTGGTAGATCGTGATCGACGTATTGGGCAGCCCTGAGTTAGTGTGTAATATGACACTCAACAACACATCTGATGATTTAAAGTCATTGAGCACGTTTACATGCACAACAATAATCAGAAATCGGCTTATTTAACAAATCTGACTAAGCAAGGAAAGCGTGTTTACGTGAGATTTGAAATAATGGTGTTTTTCTCTGCTTTTGACGCAGCGGCGGGCCGAACATTTACAGTCTAGTCCTTCTAGTTTCACAATGAATAAGACACCGGATGCCTTTGTGCATCATACATTATATCGCAGCTAACTAACAAGCAGGTCTAAAAAAACCTGGAAAAGTTGATTTAATAATATCTGTGATTTAAATTTTGTCTTGCAATAAATTTGGTTTGATCAGGTACACGGTTCTGTGGGATGTTCCCGATATCGCCGACCATAAATGCATCCCATTCCCCGATATTCAGAACTACAATGCTCCCGTTAGCTTAGCATCTCATTAGAGATGTCTCCTAGCAACCCAACTGATAAACAATACTGCTGGGGATAGATTATGACTAGCAAAGGCCCTGGGGCCAATTATCTCCAAGGGCCCCCCTCCACCCAATAGTTGTTGAGCCGGGGGGGATCGTCATTCATGCCCAAAAGGGTTTTCAAGCGGGGGGGGGTTACCAAACTAGATCGCGCAGCCTTAAGCCCCGGGCAGTCAAGGAGCCCTGGGCACTGGCCCCATTGGCCCGGTCAGTAATCGTCCCTGGCGCTAGCATTAGTGCTACAGGCGTACGATTATCAAAAGAGATTATATGTTTTAAACACTTTACCGTTACTCGGATGTTTAGAACTTCTACAGAAGTATATCGGGGCCTTCCAAAAATCGACCCGTGTCGACCGGTTTATGACCTTAGACCGATAAATGAATGTGGTTTATTGCGTGTACATGACCACACCCGCTGTCGGGTATAAGAACGTTTATGTAAAGGTGCTCATTGAGTAAAAATCACTCTGAGAAAAGATCAGCAGCATTTCAGACACTTGATCTAATGCCATTTTATTTGGGGTGTAAAAGTGTCTCTGAACAGTGTTCCTGTTGGCATGTTCTCTTCACAGACTGTTATCGTTATAAGTCGGTGGTGTCGATAGAGCCGGTGGTGCTGGAGGGGCCGAACACTCAGCGCTCGTCCTGTCTGTGGCACCTGAGGGCTCCTGCCGGCTCTCGTCTTGAGCTCCGGGTCGAGTGGCTCCTGTCCGAGTGTCGAGATCGACTGATCATCTACGATTCTCTCACACCATCAGATTCACGACTCATCACCTCGTGAGAACTACTGTGTCATTAACATGAATTGATTTATTATATTGAACACACTTTCTGCTGAACAGGTGTTTCACGTCATATCTGTTGCTGCATCTGGACCTCAACTGTATATTGTTTTATTTGAACATGTCTCTCTCTCTCTGTCAGTCTGTACGGCTGCAGCCGGTATGAGCAGACGGTGCAGTTGTTGTCGTCTGCTGACTGGATGACTGTGGTGTGGAAACAGGGTCTATATAATTATAAAGATCCATTTTCACTGACCACACGAGCGTGGACCAACCAGGGTAAACAATCTCTCTCGCTCTCTCTCTATATGTCTCACTCGCTCTCGCTCTCTCTCTCTCACTCTCTCAATTTCAATTTAAAGTACTTTATTGGCATGATTGTGTTTACATACAATATTGCCAAAGCATTAATACACAAAACAGATAATGACAAGTCAAATAATGATAAGATGGAATTCAAATAAGGTGCCGGGTAATGAATCAAATAAAATAAAATAAGATAAAACTATAATAACAATATACACTATACAATATAAAATATAAAATAAAATATGCATTTAACACAACATTATGAACATAAGAAAATAAAAGTACTGTTTATAAAAGTCTCTCTCTCTATATGTCTCACTCGCTCTCTCACTCAATTTCAATTTTCAATTTGAAATTAAAACTTTTTGTCACTCTCACTCTCTCTCTCGCTCTCTCTCTATAGGTTTAATGGTTGATGATTAACTGTTAATTGGGTTTCATAGAATACTTATTGAACTGAATGATCTTTGGCGAGGTGTACATCATGTTAATGTATTTAAGAGATGTTCTTAATGTTGATAATTGGTTGTGTGTTGCAGGATGTTCATTCAGTGTTGTGTTAGAGAAGAAAGTTGGAGATCAGGGGGTTTTACTGACCCCGTTTTACCCCAGTTACTATCCGCCCGACACCAACTGCACCTGGATCTTCACTGTAAGTCATTTGACTCATTCAGATCAGTTAACACTGCAGTTACCCAAATTACTTTCTCAGTATACATCACTGACTTTATTGTATTCAAAAGAAAAAACGTCTGTTTTCATAATCTTTCCTAATGCAGTTCTCTGGCTAAATATAACTAATAATATCATTAAAATAAACAATAATTGTATTTAAATAATCTAAACAAGGGTGAGTCAATATGTTTACATAAGTTTACTATACTATATAATTTACTATTTGTTCATATATAACAAATTGATATAATTTAAATAAAGCACTGAAATTGATATAATTTTGCTAAGATGTTACTTTCCATCAACGTGCCATGTCGACACATCCCTTCTGATGTCACATATTGGCAACTCGGGTATCATCTTTAAAATTCTGCAACTTCTCTTGGCCATTAATGTGTTTGAAACTCATAATTGCGATGTTTCCGACACCACTTTAAGGTCGCAAAAGCTGGAGAGATTGATATCTCCTTTTAATCTCGCTACCCAACCCCTCTGTTTTCCTCATGCTCACTTCCTTCCAATCGCATTCACACTTACATAACAAGGCATAGCATTCACACATACTACTTTGGCAATGATCCGCTCTTTTGCAATCTCAAACTCTACTAGTTCCCTTTGGCCCTCCGTACCTTCTTCAGTTTGATGACAGCCTCTTGGGTCTCAGAGTCCTTCGTGATCTCAAAGAAGTTCACACCATCTCCATCCAAAATGCGATAATCCACCAGTCCGTTCTCCGCCAGATCTGGATCTCTGGCCTTCAGTCGGCCAACCTCCTCTCCAGGAACCTTATCCTCTGAGACTGACATGGCATACACACCTGTGGAGGAGGAGAGTGATTGAGTCCCAGGAGCTCTCAGCAAGGGGGCCAGAAGTTAATATGGATCATAATATCTCTGATATTGGGGTGCTTCTAGCAGTAGCTTTGTCACTGTACACATCACTGGTCTTCCTGTTCCTGTTGCTGACAGCACGCTGCATGAATGTTTGTAGCCTGCTTAGAATTGATTATTCTTATTCTTATTCTCTCGTTCATCTTTTTATCCTTTGTCATTTTACAGTGTGTACGTGTTTTGGGGTTTTCCCCTTTTCTACTGTTTCGGCTATGTTTATTTTATCTGTTGCTGCTTGCGCCTAGCTCGAGTCTGTGTTTTTAGCCAGCTAGCTTTTTTAGCATTGCTTATATATCTGTTTTCAGCCTTTAATCCTTAACATCTGCCTTTTTTCTGAGCACCCCCCCCCCCCCCCATTATTCTCTTATGGTGAGACAACTTATGGTACGGAAACTGCGTGAATTTCCGTATATCCGCTTTCTATTTTGATCGCGATTTAAACTGCGTGCAATTTACAGCGCACACCCATTTTTCTCATTTTCCCGATTACTACATCAAACTCAAATCACCGCTTATCAAGAACAACCAACAACAAGAAACAATTGTGTGAGGGATTCACATCAATCTCAAACCTTAACCGCTCAGGAACAACAAACCACTGCAGTAAGTCATGGGATCCGCTCATGTTATTTTTTCCTGCATTGCATGTCACATGTGATAAATGTAAGGAATTAGTCAGGCTGATGGAGAAGGTTAATGAGTTAGAGACATGCATCCGAATGCTAGTGGAGGTCAGTGAAATTGAGAAGCCATTAGATACTGTTTCGGATGCGGACAGTACAGAGAGCAACACACACACTTTGGATCCGGCTGTAGAGCCCCCGCAGCAGGGCGTTTGGGTGACGCCTCGGTGGCATACTAGCTCAGCAAAGAGACACCACTCTCCCGTTCCTGTTAGGGTTTCCAATCGATTCTCCCCACTCAGTGATGCACCCACTGAGAACCATGTTGAAAGAACACTTGTTATTGGTTATTCTATTGTAAGGAACGTGGAAATCGTTATGGCAAGAAGGCGGAGACAGACGGGGAGTTTGGATCTACACGCGGGTTTATTGAACAATGGTGAAAATAAACAGACAGGAACAAAGGAAACAACCACGATGGGAAAACTGAAACTACAACATGAAAACCTCGAAGGAACACGGACTGGAAAAACATGGCAAGACAGGAAACAGAGCAAACATCAGGACCTTCCCAAAACATCAAAACAGTCAGAACAGTCAGAAAAACGAACAACAAGGGAATGGAGGAACAGCGGGGTTTAAATACACAGAGACATGATGATAACAAAAGAAAATCATGTGAGAACAATAACACTGTGATGAAGGTCAGGAATCATGGTGACAGTGACATGGAAAACACAGGGCAGACAACCAGGGATCGTAACATAACCCCCTTCTGAGGAGCGGATTCCAGACGCTCCTGAAACAGAACAAAAAATACACAAAAAACAAAACAAAATTGTCCAAGGAATGAGGGGTGGCTGGCAGACCAAGGAGAACACATGGGGAAACCAGACAGTCCAAGGGGGCACAAGGGGCAACCAGACAGTCCAAGGGGGAAGAAGGGGCAGACAGGCAGTCCAAGGGGTCAAAGAGGGCAGACAGGCAGTCCACAGGGAGCACAAGACGGGAACTGGTTCAGGTGGCCTGGGAGCTGGCCATAGGGCAAGGACAGGTTCAGGAGGCCTGGGAGGCGGCCACAGGACAGGGACAGGGCCTGGAGGCCTGGGAGGCGGCCACAGGACAGGGACAGGTTCAGGAGGCCTGGGAGGCGGCCACAGGACAGGGACAGGGCCTGGAGGCCTGGGAGGCGGCCACAGGACAGGTTTGGGAGGTCTGGGAGTCGGTCTCAGGTCCACAGCCATGGGGAACTCCGAGGGTGGAGCCGAGGTAGGTGGAGCCATGGATGTTTCTGGTGGCGGAGCTATGGGTGGCTCAGGCGACGGAGCCGTGTTCGGCAGAGCCGTGGAAGGCTCAGGAGGCGGAGCTGAGCAAGGCTCAGGAGGCGGAGCTATGGAAGGCTCGGGAGGCAGAGGCTCAGGAGG